>NC_141599.1:44142687-44382687 GCF_047967505.1 Dipteris shenzhenensis
ACTTTGTTGGAAGGGTCCCTTGGGGGGCGCATGGCACCACAAGGGTTCCTTAGGGGACACATGGCACCACAAGGCTGACCCACTTGGCAAGAATTGGGCATGGGGGAGGATTCCATTTGGAAGGAGGCCAACGAAAGAGACCACACTCACACAAAAAAGAAGAATCAGGAGACACGGGAATTTGTGGCTGGATGGAAAGGTTGTCAAAACCCTTTTTGTTTCTTCTTGTCACATTGGTATCAAGGTTACGTGGGGAATTAAGTAAGAAATTTTTGAGAGAAGGAATTGAGAATGGCGTTGCCGCTTTGGTGCTCTCCTCAGTGGTCACGAACAATGCGACGGAGCTCTTTGCTGGCTGGTTTGCTAGATTTGAAGCTCTTGATAGGTCTTGTATACTTTTGTTGGTTTGAGCCTAGAAACGGGTGTGGTAGCACAGTTTTGTGTTGCTTTGGTGGTTTGGAAGCAACCTGCCCTTCGTCATCCTTCGCACCTTCTACTATGAGCGGGACGAGCTATTATCAATTGCTGGCATACTTGCTTGATGAAGCCATGGAAGCATTGAAGCTATGATGTGGGAGTTGCCAATAGGTGAGCCACAGAGACTTACACCACCATTTGTTGGGCGAATTCGCAGCACTTCCACACATGTAGCTTGAGGACACCAAGTTGCATAAGAGCCCAGCGACTTCGAGATCTCGATTTGTTTGTTGTCATCTCTTCTTCTCTTGAGCTATACAAAATTGTGAGTGAGATTCCCCAAGCTCCAAAAAATGGTGGGGTTTTCCAAGTCTTAAACAATGGCATCTCCCGCAGTAAGCTTCTTGTTGCCATCATCCCCCCCCCCCCCGCTGAGCTTGGATTTGGAAATACAAAGAGTTGCAACTCTTCTCTAACCCGTGACGAAGCAACTTGCGCATGAAAGAAGATAAAGCCTTTTCCTTTGAAGAAGGCCACGTCATTCTAAGGCTCCAGAACCTTTTAAAAAGCCACATCATTAGTTTTTAAAAAACCCCCTCTTTCTTTTGTCAAAGGTCCAAGGTCCTTCTCACCCCCTCTTCTCTCCAAGGTTGATTACCCATACGTTTTCAAACTCTTAGCCTCGCCTATTTCAAAGAAAAAGACCCAAAAGCAAAAGGGACTTTGGAGATCAAGAACGTGGAAAGCGAAAGGGACTTTGGAGGTTGAGATTGAGGAAGGCGAAAGAGCAGGATCGGGCGAAAGAGCGGGATCGAAAGCATAGATCATGAAGTAAAAAGAGTGCCTCGACTTTGAAAATACATCTAAAGCCTCAAATAAATTTCAAGGAAGTGGGCATTGCATTTTTCTCTTCGTTATAAGCTTTTTGCTTTATAATATCTGAAAAATTCTCACTTTAAAAAATGACGAGTCCAGAAAGAGATGAAATGATTAGGGAAAGCGAGGAAAGGGCTAGAAAAGGAAAGGCTATAGTTGAAGAGGAAATAGATGAGGAAACTCATGAGGATACTATGGAAATTGAGGATAAATGACTAGGGAAAGCGAGGAAAGTGTTGGGAGTTGGAAGCAATGGAAGCGCAAAAATAGAAGCACAATGGAGAAAAACGAGATGCTATAATAGATTGCTGCAAAACTGAAGTGTGGAGGCTCAAGGGAGAGCCAACATAACAAAACCCTAGGGCTAACTGCCCTAACTAGACTAAGTGTCCTAACTGACCTAGATGGTATATAAAGTAGCTATACCAATATCCTAATTGACTATAACTAGGCCTACAAGGCTCATACCAAGGTATAAGTGGCATCTATGGATAGCCCATGAGATAGCCTACAAACCCCCCTCCATGGTCTATCCTGGACATGGCTCAGGATACCTAAATATCTAGTGTCATGGTTGCACATGTTCGTCCCGTAGGATATAGGAACCTATGACTATACAGAGTACAACAGAACAAGTTACAAAAGGTACTAAGTTTAAAGCTTGCCGAAAAGCCTCAAACTTGAAAGGGACTGAAGGGGGAAGAAGAGCAAGAGGGAGAGAGTGAGAGAGAGAAGACTCAAGGTGTGCGGGTGTGAAGTGATGAGCCACACCACAAACTCATTTGTTTTTATTAGGATTAGGTTTACCCTATGACTGTCTTAAGACAGTCATAGGTGTCCTATCTTTAATGAAGGGTTGGCAATGTGCCTTTACCCCAACAACCTCCCACCTAAAGGCCAACGTGCCTAAAGGGGAGAAAAGAATAAAAATTACAGCAATATACAGTTACTGTATACAAGACCATAAAATAAGAATGGTCTCACCCTAATCCCATGATGTGGCGGCAATGTGCAAACCGCTCTGTAGGCAAGCTCTTAGTGAGCAAATCTGCAGGATTATCATCAGTATGCACTTTCACAAGCTCAAGTCGCTTGTCTTCCAGTACCTCCCTGATGAAATGATATTTCACTTCAATGTGCTTGGTCTTCTGATGAAAGACCGGATTCTTTGCCAACATGATAGCACTCTGACTATCACAATGCAAAACTGGCATATCTCCTGTAATGCCCAAATCTCCCACCAGCCGAGTAAGCCATATTGCTTCCTTGCAAGCCTCAATGGCTGCAACATATTCAGCTTCAGTGGTTGACAGTGCAACACATTTCTGCAACCGAGACACCCATGATATAGCACCTCCTGCAAATGTGAAAATATAACCGGTAGTAGACTTCCGGTTATCTGCATTCCCTGCATAGTCTGAATCTGTAAAACCATGCACCAATGCATCCTGCCTACCATAGCATACGCACAAGTCTTTGGTACCCTTGAGATACCTCAAGACACCTTTCACTGCTTCCCAGTGCCGCTTGCTTGGATTTGCCATATACCTGCTGATGACTCCTACCGCAAAAGCAATATCCGGACGAGTGGCAACCATGGCATACATCAGAGAACCAACTGCAGATGCATACGGAACCTTGGCCATTTCAGCCTTATCATCATCTGATCTGGGGCTGTCCTTACTGCTGAGTTTTAAATGTGGAGGCAACGGGGTACTAATAGACTTCCCCCCCTCCATTTTAAAGCGCTGCAGTACTTTGTCAATGTATTCTTTCTGTGACAGAAACAAAAATCCCTTGGACCTGTCACGAGTAATCCGCATGCCAAGAATATGATTTGCATCACCCAAGTCTTTCATGTTAAAAGACTTATGCAGTTGTTTCTTTAAAGCACTAATCTCATGCTGAGATTTACTGGCAATAAGCATGTCATCCACATATGGAATGAGTAGCATCAAACTGCCATCCTTTGCCCGTTTGGTGTACAAGCAATGATCGGTCTCACACCTATGATACCCTTGGGACTGCATGAAGGCATCAAACTTCTTGTACCATTCTCTTGGCGCCTGCTTGAGTCCATACAAGCTCCTCTTGAGCTTACACACAAGCTGCTCTTTCCCTTTAACAGCATATCCCTCTGGCTGACTCATATAGATCTCATCATGGAGATCTCCGTGAAGAAAAGCTGTCTTCACATCCATCTGACATAAATCCATGTCGTCATGAGCAACAAGAGCTAACACTGCTGTCAAAGTAGTCATCTTGACTACAGGGGAAAAGATCTCATCAAAGTCAATGCCCTTCTCCTGCTTAAATCCCTTGGCAACCAATCTGGCCTTATACCTAGGTAAAGCATTTGAATCCACTTTGACTTTGTAAACCCACTTGCATGGCAAAACCTTTCTGCCTGCAGGTAGCTGCACCAAGTCCCATGTATCATTCTGAAGTAGGGAGTCCATTTCTGACTGCATGGCTTTCTCCCACTTCTTTTTCTCTGTTCTTCCCATAGCTTCCTTGAAGCTGGAAGGTTCACCACAATCTGTCAGCATGATAAAATCAGCCACATTATTGGCTCTTGGAACAAACCTGGCAGGAGGCCGTTGTGCACGGGTGCTCCTCCTAACAAAATGTTCCGGATTAGGCTGCTGTCCAGCCTGTTCTTCATGCATGACAGGTGGCTGTACCACTATATCTGGCTGTTCTACAGCCCCATCTGCTGGCATATCTAGTGGTGCATCATTGGCAAAATTATCTGGCTGATTTTCAGCCTGTATACCCTCTTGAACAGGGTGATCTGCAGCAGCCTGCTGCTGCATATAAATGGGCATTCTTTGCTGTCCAACATCATCATAAATAACCCTCCTGTATTCCACAGGTTGCACGGGTTCCTTGTGTACACTATCCTCTTTAAAGATGACATCATTGCTGCGTATAATCTTCCGTTTAACAGGATCCCATAATCTGTACCCCATTTCACCTTCGTCACCATAACCCATAAAGATGCATCTGATAGACTTTGGATCCAGTTTGGTGCGCAGTTCTTTGCGTACATGAGCAAAGCACTCGCAGCCAAATACACGTAAGTGCTTATATGAAGGTGGCTTGCCAGACCACACCTCCTCTGGCACTTTCAACTCCAAAGCCTTGTTTGGCGACCTGTTAATAATGTGAACTGCTGTTTGCACGGCTTCTGCCCAAAAGCCATGGGGTAATGCAGCATAAGACAACATACATCGAACCTTCTCCTGAATAGTTCGATTCACCCGCTCACTTGCACCATTTTGAGATGCATTATGAGGGGCTGTGAGTTCCTGTTTGATGCCCTTAGCTTGGCAAAACTGCACAAAAGCATGTGACACATACTCACCCCCATTATCGGACCTGAGGCATTTCAGCCTGCCACCTGTCCGATTCTCAACCTGAGCAACAAACTTCTTGAAAGCATCTAAAACCCTCAGCCACTACAGTCTAGCCATCAGTAATCACCCATTTGGAATCCCCAAATGTGGTGTGGTAACCACTGTCATCCAATAAGCCAGTGCTAATCAGATTTTTCTTGATTTGCGGCACATGGCGGACACCATCAAGCATGAATATGCGTCCATCAGGAAATACTATCTGTATACTGCCAATCCCTGCAATCTGACATGCATAGTTGTTCCCAAGATGAACAACTCCATGAGTACCTGTGTAGGAAGTAAACCACTCCCTATGAGGAGTAACATGAAAAGAGGCACCTGAATCCAAGAGCCAAGTGT
This sequence comes from Dipteris shenzhenensis, assembly GCF_047967505.1. Taxonomy (NCBI): domain Eukaryota; kingdom Viridiplantae; phylum Streptophyta; class Polypodiopsida; order Gleicheniales; family Dipteridaceae; genus Dipteris; species Dipteris shenzhenensis. Next base: position 44,147,739 of record NC_141599.1, read on the forward strand.
GCATGTCGTGACCATCAATAACCAAGGCATGTGCTATTACAGCAGAAGAGCATAAAACATCATGTATGTCACTGTCACTGTCCTCTGCTGCAACATTCACTGCATCCAAGTCATCTGCCTTGGCCTTGCCTTTGCCTTTGCTTGCATTTCCTGCATCCTTTGTTTCAGCCTTCTTGGCTTTCTGATCCCGTATGAACTTGAAGCACTTAGACTTCACATGTCCCTTCTTGCCACAATAAAAGCATTCAATATCCTTTTTACCACGGGACTGACTTCGGGATTTGGACTTACTAGCAGATCTCCCCTTCTGCTGAGTTCTGCCTCTATCCTGTACCTGCAAAGCATTTGAAGATTTGTTGCCCGCATTATTCTTCCTGCTCATCTCCTCCATGAGGAGAGAGCTCTCTACATCAGCATATATAAGAGTGACATTTGAATTAGACAGAGTGGTCTTGAAAGTGTCCCAACTCTCAGGGAGGGTACACAACAAGAAAGTAGCCTTGAACTCCTCATCAAGATTCAACCCCTGTGCAATCAGCTGTGTAAAGATGGCATTGAACTCACTCAAGTGTGAGGTCATAGCTGTACCTTCCTTCATGCGAAGATCAACCAGCTTCTTCAGCCAATAAACCTTACTGGCTGAGCTCTTTTGGGCATACAATTCTTCTAGCCTTTGCCATAGACCATAAGAGGTCTTTTCAGCCTGAACATTGAACACAAGAGTGTCTGAAATAGTGAGCATGATAGCTGCCCTTGCGGACAAATCAAGCTCTTCCCAGTCATTAGCTGCCATGTCAGATGGCTTGACACCCTTCACCCTTATGGGCTTAGCAATCTTCTTTAACAGAAGTACATTCAAGCACTGTTCTGCCCATAATGCATAGTTGTGTGCTCCTTCCAGTTTCTTTATGTTCAGAATTGAAGAATCACTTCCCCCTGATGCCATATCAGATAAGGAAAGTACCTGACTCCCTGGAAGTAAAAAAAGACTGAATAAAAATTCTGATTTCTCAGAAAAAAAAAACCCTGCTCTATTCAAGAGCCAGAAGCACTCTCAATGGTGCTGTTTTTACTGTCAGGGAAATCTGCAGCAAAACAGTAAATGACCCTGCAAATACTGTACCTTCTGACACACTGTACCATGCTCAAAGAGGCATAAAAACAGTAATTTCAGACTGCTGCAGTTGCTCAACAAGTGCTTAACAGTGCATAATCATCTGACAAAGCACAAACACTGCTGTAAACCCTGATGTACTGACTGTACTGATCACTTCTCCCACCTCAGATGAGGTATTGCACTGAGTTAATATGCATAAACCACTTGGCAAACACCCCAAAAAAAAATGACACTTCAGCCTGTCACACAGCCTGCAACAGAAAATGGGATAAATCCCAAGCAATCACCCTTATACCAAGGGGAGAAAATGCATCTGAAGATCTCTGTCGGTAACCCAAGTGCTATCAAACAAAGTCTGGGCAAAAGCCCCTTGATCTGACACCTGAATCAAGTGGAGAACACCTCAACACTGAGGTAGCATGCAATATGAAAATCTCTCTGACAAAATCATCCACCAGTGTAATGCATATACTGCCCTGTGTAGAAATGACATACACAGATCCCAACGTACAAACACTCAATGAGGAACCTTTTGAGCACTGTCAACGATGGACAGTTAGGGACCGAGTAAACTCGATGCGCCCTGGCCAAGCGTGGCTCAACTGAGGTTCTCTGAGTGTGGCACAAGAAATGTGACCTGCAAGAAAATGTCACCTCGACACTGCGGAAATCAAGACAAATGTGTGCTCTCTGGCACCACACTGCCTCAAGGCATACAATGCATCACCTTCCGGGCAAAAGCCCTATGATCTGCTCACCTGTAAACTGAGATTCAAACCCAGTAAAAGCATATGTCCTCTTGCAAAATCAAGGCATTACCTTCCCAGAACAAAATAGCTGTGCAATCAACCACACACTGTGGTTGTCTTCACCTCAAGCACGAGATGAATGAAAGTACTTGCTGTACTGTCAAGATAACACAGTTTTGTGAACTGAAAAAAGACCCTGAATCAAGAGGAATGAAGAGCAGAATGCGCTTTCACCTCTCTTTCTTCCCCAAGCAAAAAAAAATCTGCGCCTGCTGTACTGCCTGTACCTGCGCAGTGTACGGAATCCCAGAAAAGGGAAAAAAAAAATTTCGAAAATTTTGCCCTGTTGAAGTTCCCTGTAGGTACGGCGGCGTCGTCCGTACGACCGTACGGCAGTCCGTACAACTGCGTACGGTCTCCCTTGTGTGGACTGCGCGATGCCCGAAGGGCTTAGCAGCTAGTAGCAGCAGCTATGCAGCTGCTGGCTGCTGGCTTGATGCGGCGCCGCCCTGCTGCTGTCAGCAGCTGCTGTACAGCCCGCGACCCGCGCCACAGCCCGTGCCCGCTCCCGAGCTGCTCCCGTGCCCACGCCACAGCCCGCGCCCGCGCCCGCGCTGCTCCCGTGCCCACGCGCCCACGCACGATGCTCGCGCTTGCGCCCTGATCAGATCCGTACGAAGTCCGTCCGTACCGTCCGTACGGCGATGGCTATGTAGAGGTCGAAGGGGAGAGGTCAAGGGTAGAAGGGAAACCTTGCTCTGATACCAGTTGAAAGGGACTGAAGGGGGAAGAAGAGCAAGAGGGAGAGAGTGAGAGAGAGAAGACTCAAGGTGTGCGGGTGTGAAGTGATGAGCCACACCACAAACTCATTTGTTTTTATTAGGATAAGGTTTACCCTATGACTGTCTTAAGACAGTCATAGGTGTCCTATCTTTAATGAAGGGTTGGCAATGTGCCTTTACCCCAACAAAACTTAGGTCAAGGTAGAGCCTTCGTAAAAAGATCTGCCAAGTTGTTTTCAGCGGGAACATAAGACAACTCAATATCACCTGCTGATAATCGCTCTCTGACATAGTGATAGTGAACCTCAATGTGCTTTGTGAGAGAAAAACTGGATTTTGTGCGACACCCAAAGCACTCGGACTATTAGTGAAGATGACGGTAGGAGCAGTCTGGCATGCACAAAGATCTGCAGGTAGCTTCCGAAGCCAAACACACCTCACTGTAGCTGTAAAAGCCGCTCTGGACTCGGCTTCACAACTAGAAGTAGCAATTGTACTCTGCTTCTTGCTGAACCAAGAAACACATGAAGTACCAAGCATAAAACAGCTGCCACTATGTGACACACGAGTGTCAGACCAACCAGCCCAATCACTATCAGTGAACCCATGCATGACAAGTGAAGTATCAGCCCCATAAAGAAGGCCTAAATGCTGAGTGCCTTTAAGATATCTAAAAACACGCTTCACGGCATGCCAATGGTGCATAGATGGGTTGTGCATATATCTGCTTAACTGTGAGACATCATACTGTAGATCACGTCTCGTATGGCATAGGTAAATCAAACAACCAACTGCCTGCTGATAAAGAGTGACATCACATGTACCGCTGCCATTCTCAGAAGAGAAGTGAAAACCAGTCTCTAATGCTGTGGATACTGGCTTGCAATCCAACTGAAAACGCTGCAAAAGCTGTCCAATGTACTTGGATTGTGACATTAAAATGCCCCCTTCACTGCTAGCAAATTGAATGCCCAGATAGTAGTGCAGAAGACCAAGATCAGACATAGCAAATGTCTACTGCAAATCAACTGTAAAATCTGCAATTTGCTGAGCATGTGTCCCAATTACAAGCATGTCATCCACATAAAGGACTAAAATCAGCAAATCTGTCCCACGCTTGCGGATGTAAAGAGTAGCCTCTGTAGGGCTGTTCTGAAAGCCAAGTGTGAGCAAATGAGAATGAATTCTCGAATACCAAGCCCGAGGTGCCTGCTTCAATCGATAGAGGGCCTTTTTCAAGAGGCATACCTTGCTTTCAAAACCTTCAACCTCAAAGCCAGGAGGTTGGGAAACATAGACCTCTTCCTGCAAATGCCCATGAAGGAAAGCTGTCTTAATATCATGCTGATGTATCTGCCAATGAAAGTGGGCAGCAAAGGCAATAACAATGCGAATGGTAGTGATCCTGGAAGTGGGAGCAAAAGTCTCCTCAAAGTCAATGCCATGTTGCTAAGCATAGCCCTTAGCAACAAGACGGGCTTTGTAACGGTCCATTGAACCATCAGCTTTCCGTTTGATCTTGTAAACCCACTTAGTTCCAATGGCATTCTTGCCATAAGGCAAATCACACAACTCCCAAGTATCATTCTGATGGATAGAATCCAATTCAGCTTGCATGGCCTTTATCCAACAATCATTTTGAAAGGCATCTTGATGACATAATGGATCTTCATTGCATGCTGTAGCAACCAAAGCATAAGCAACAAAACTAGCATGCTCTTTCCGAACAGCTGCTCTCGTACGGGCTGGTAGAGGAGTGTCTTGTTTGCTGTCTTTTAATGTGTCAAGGAGCTAACGGGGTACCTTTTTAGGCTCCTGAATTTCTGCTCTTTCTTGGTCAAATGATCCTGATCAATGATAGGCATATCAGGCTGAATTTCTGCATGCACATGGGACTGTAAATGACCAACAGATGGAGGGACAACCTCAGATGGAACATCACCCCGAGCATCGGATGGAAACAAAGGCATCAAGCTGTCAAACATGTCTGGGGCATCAACAACGGGCTGTTTTTGACAGTCCAGCAAAGGCACAGTGGAAGATTCATCAAACACAACATCCCGACTAACAAAACACTTGCCCGTGCGGGGCTGATATAGCTTATAGCCCCTGCTCTTTGAACTATACCCAAGAAAAATGCATTTAACAGCTTTATCATCCAACTTAGTGCGTCTCTGTGAAGGCACATGAGCATAAGCTAAGCATTCAAAAGTCCTCAGGTGGGAAATGCGAGGCTTACGACCCGTCCACTCATAAGGTGTGATAGTCTGCAATGCCTTTGTTGGACATCTATTTAAGATGTAATTTGCACACATGACCGCATCCAACCACAACTTATCAGGCAAATGTTTGCCTTTCAACATGCATCTGGCTATTTCCATCATTGATCTATTCTTCCGCTCAGCCATGGGATTCTGTTGAGGAGTATAAGGCACCGTGCATCGATGATTAATGCCACGGGAAGCCAAAAAAACAACAAACTCCTTCGACATGTATTCACCCCCCCTGTCTGTATTAATGTGAGCAATGTGCAGCCCACTCTCATTCTCAGCCAAGGCAATAAAGTGGTTGAAGCATGAAGAAACATCAAACTTGGATTTCAATGCGAAAATCCAAGTTTACCTGGTGAAATCATCAATAAAAGTAACAAAATAGTAGAACCCCCCAAGAGCTGCAACCCTCATGGGTCCACAAACATCACTATGAACCAGATAAAGCTTACGTGAAGTACCAACTCTTCCATCCTTGGGAAACGAAGCACGGTGCATCTTACCAAGTAAGCATGGTTCACAAACATGTTTGGTAGGCATATGCATTTTGGGAAGATCCACAACCATATCTTTCTTATATAACTTTACCAGGGCTCCAAATTGAGGTGTCCAACCTCTTATGCCACAAATGAGTATCTGGCATGGTAGAATCAATAGCAAAGGCATGTGCATCGGCAAGTACATCATCATCATCTAAACATCTGTCATAAGCATCAAGTTTGTAAAGACCGCTAGACAATGTGTCAGTCAAAACCAAGGTAGAGGCATGTGTAACATCATACACTGCACACCTTATAGAGAAACGATAGGGTTTGCAGTGGAGCGATCAGAAAATAGACAATACTCAGATACAACTGAAGAACGGAACTCAGAAAACATAGTGCCTGTCGGTAATATGAAAAACTGAATACAAGAACCTCAAGCCGTCGTGTCTTAAGGACCGTGGCTGAGGTGAATCAGAAAGATGATTCCATATAGAGAAACTGTAGAAAAGATAGCAGTAGAGGGAGCGAAGCGCAGTCCTCCATGTAGCTCGATGATGACGAAGAAGATGAAGGGCTAGAGCTGCCCTAGGAAATGGCTGAAAACCAGCATGCTCTGAGGAAGGAACCTTCAGGCTATCTGGAATAGCAACATGATGAAGAAAAGGAGCAGATCTGGAGTAGGAGGGGCAGATCTGGAGCAGAAGAAGCAGAGGGGCAGATCTGGAGAAGGATGGGGCAGATCTAGAGCAGAAGGAGCAGATCTGGAGCAAGATGGGGCAGATCTGGAGGAGAAGATGGAGCAGCCAGGAGGCAGGAAGGAGAGGCAGAGAGAAGGTAGAGAGGAGGCAGAGAGGAGCAGATGTGAATGGAGCAGGCGGGCCTACAGCAAAGGATGGTGGAGAAGAGGAGCAGCTGCAGGTCCTGTCCTGTCAGAAGGAGTGTGGGGGCAGATGCCTTTTATAGGCCAGACCTAGCTGGTCGGCCAGCTGGTCAGTGGGCCTGCCAGCTGGTCGTGCAGCTGGTCGGTGGGCCTGCCAGCTGGTCGGCCAACTGGTCGGCCAATTCTGGTCGGCCAGACTAGCTGGTCTTTCTGGCCACTTGTTTGGCTGAGATGGTTGGCCTTTTGGCTGGCCTGTGAGCTATTAGATTGTCCCATAAATTGGGGATTGTTTAGTTGCTGAATACACCTCACACCATCAAAAATAACCTGAAAGCCACATGTAGCAATCGTTGAAATAGAAATGAGGTTCTTACGAATGCCTGGAACATAAAGCACATGCTCTAGAGTGACAATATCACCAGAGACAGAAGTAAGAGAAACTTTTCCAATGCCTTTCACGGTATATGATGCGTTATTGGCACATGTGACACTGCCCCCCTTAGATGTAAGCTCCAATGAGCTGAATAACTTCCTGCAGGAAGTGATGTGCTTGCTAGCACCACTATCAAAGAACAAGGCATCACGAATATTTGAAACTGCCATACAAGCATCATGAACATCAGGATTATATTGACATGTAACCAAGAAAGCCCAATGGTGGTCTTGTGCGAAATTAGCGAACTCATGTCAATCTTCTACACTAGAAGAACGAAATACTGCAAGACCAGACTCTTTCTTTTTCTTCTCAGATGCTATGCACTTCTTGCATTCAAAAATATCATGCCCAGGTTTCCTGCAATAGTTACATCTCTTCTTCTTTTTGTTATTCCCTGAAGAAGAGGCACCATGTGAATGATCAGCATGGGAATGAGAGGGCTTTCCAGCTGAAACCTTGCCTTTACCTTTGTGTTTATGATAAGCAGCAAATGCTTGATCACTAGCCATAGTAGCATTGCGATTCACACGACTTTGCTCCTCCTGAAGAAGAAGAGCAACAAGCTGGTGAAATGAGAAATGATTGGCATCACCCCCTGCAACCAACCTCAAGGTAGTAGCAAAGCCTTGATATGAATCAGGCAACCCATCAAGGGTATTAGAAACCAGCTGAGAATCAGGCATAATCTCATCAATGTTGGCCAATCAGGCATAATCTTATCAATGTTGGCCAACTGCTCTTTCAGGCACGTAGCTCGAGGCAGCTCCGAACTGCTGGCACGCAGCTCGAGGCAGCTCCGAAATGCTGGCGTGCAGCTTGAGACAGCTTCGAAATGCTGGAAAATTTGAGAAATGACTGGCGCGCACCTTGAGGCAGCCCGTACTGCAGTGAATGTACTGAAATTTTGACAAACCAGACATAAGTATGCAATTTTCTGATAGATGTACGGATTTTCATACAATTTTTGACAGATGTACGGATTTTTGTACAATTTCTAATGCATGTACGGATTTTCGTACAATTTTTGACGCATGTACGTTTTTTTTTTTTGCAGGTTCAGAATTTCGTACAAATGCTGTAAATGCTCACGTGTGGTCATTTTTTGCTGCAGCAGGCTGGAAAATGCACTGAAAAACAGTTCCCTTTGCGAGAGTTGCTCCAAAGTGCGGTCTTCTCGTGACAAAATGAGGTTTTTCGCGACAGAAATGCTTGGAAAGGTCTCAAACACTCGTGGGAGTGTAAAACCAGCAAGAATGAGAGCTCCAGAGGCTGCCAAGCAGCTTGGGAAAGCTGTCAATGGCTGAGAGAATGGATTCCCGATCTGCTCTGATACCACTGTTGGGTGTTGGAAGCAATGGAAGCTCAAAATCTATTAATGGTACATTGAAGATCCTGACTGAAGCCATAACTAAGTTATCCGATTCTCAATCGGTAACTCCTATGGCAAAGTCACCAACTCCTCCAAGTGAAGTTCAGAGGTCTACCTCTCGACTAAAGAAACCTCGGACTTTCTTAAGGACTTAAAGCTACCAATTTTCAATGGGGAAAAGAGAGAACGAAACAAGGACGCCATAAACACGTTTTTGCAAAAGGCAAGACTTCTATCGACTCAGGAACACCCCTCCTGAAAATAAAGTCGTGAAAGCGAGTCTTTCCCTTGGAAGTAAGGCCTATAAATGGTGGATGAGACTTAGAGAAAATGATAGGATTCTTTGGTATTGGGCTATGTTTGAAGAAGCCTTCTTAAAATGATTTTTACCCGAAAATAAGTTGGAAAGGGCTTTGGAAGCTTGGGACAATTGTAGCATGGGCAAGAATACTTTAGTCCTATACATAGCGAACTACAGGGAGGCAATTCTTAAGTTGAAGGGAATCGATGAATTCCAAAAGGTAAGGGGTTTTGTGAGAGGTCTAAAAGACATGTACAAGGTCGAGGTGAAAAGAAATTCTTTCAAGACCTTTGAAGAAGCTCTTGAATTGCCCATATATATGGTGATACTATTTATACGGTGCCAAATTTGAGAAAATTTTTTATCAAGAAAGAATTAAGTGGAAATGCAATTAGCCAGAGCTTAAAGGAAGAAAAGCTAGATGGGCTGAAATAATGCAAGAGTTTGATATCCAATTGATATATCAGAAGGGGAAGTTTAATGTGGTAGCAGACTCCCTAAGCCAAATGCCAATGGTTAATGAATTGAGTTTTATATAATCCAGAATGATTTCCTAGTGTCCTTGAAAGGAAAATGTGAGTTTGATTCTTACTTTTCTATGGAAAGCAATTATAAAGAGGGATCCAACTAATCGAGGAGCTTTTACTGAGGAGTCACATGGAAATAGTGGCATACCACATGTTGGTGATAAAGGAATCAAGTGGAAAACATATAGTATTGAAGATGGCTACTTGCTCTACAAGGTAGAGTATGTGTCCTTGATAATAATGACATTAGGCGCCAAAGTCTTTTTGAGTGTCATGATAGTCCAAGTGTTGGACACCCAAGAAATCAGAAGATGTACTTCTGAAGAGGCAATTCTTTTGGCTTGGAATAGATAAGGACGTCCAAGATTATGTATTGAAGCGCCAAAAATGCCAGGTCGATAAGGCTAAATGCCTTAAGGTAGGAGGTTGCCTATACCCATTGGAGATTTCATTAGGCAAATGGAAAAGTATCTCCATGGATTTTATTGTTCGATTACCTAGGATACAGAGGAGGCACGACTTTGTGTGGGTAATTGTGGATCAGTTGACCAAGATGGCTCACTTCCTTCCAACCAAAGAAGAGGTTAAAGCTCTAGAATTAGAGCGTTGCTCTTCCAAGGTGCTGCTACTTTCGCTCCCCCTGGTTGCTCCCGTTGCCCGCCATCTTCAGCCTCCCTTCAGGCTCCTTTCGCCTCCCTCTTCCTCCACCTTCTCTTGCCTCCATCCCCGCCTCCTTTCCCCTCTTTCCCCCGCTTCCACTTCTCTCCCTTCTCCCACCATCCCTCGCCTCCATCCCCGCCTTCACTTCGCCTCCTCCACATCTTCTCTGCCGCCCTCCCGCCTCCATCCCTTTGCCTCCTCCGCCTCCCTCCCACCGCCCCCTCTGCCTCCCTCCCCGCCATCTGCTCCGCCTCCCCCCCGCCCCATCTCTCTCCCCTTTTTCGCCTCCCTTCCTACTCCCGTTCCGCCTCCTTCCCTTTCTCCTCCTCCTCTTCCCCTTCTCTTGCCCCCTTTCTTCGCCTCTCTCTACCTCCTTTTCCATCTCCCCCCTGCCTCCTTGCCCTCCTTCTTTGCCTCCTCCCCGCCCTCCTCTCTCTCCTTCTCTCCTTCTCTCCACTCCCGGTTCCTTTCAAAGGACCCTCTGCAGCCCTTCAGCCCCTTCTTGTCTCACCCTCAAGTTGAGCTTCACGCGGGAGAAGCTGATTTATGGATTGACAGTAGGGGTTATCAGATTGCCGCTTGTGGCAAGGATTGATCCGGCACACTACTGGCCATTCTAGAAGTGTGCTGAGATGTTCGGAGTGGAAAAACCCCCCTTAAAGTCACAAAAGGTAGTTTTCTCTAGAACAGGAACTCACTCATAGTCGAGACTTGTTTCCAACTTCTGCGTCCTCATGAGTTGGACCATAGTGAGTTGGAACGTACAAGGGCTCCATGACCGTGCACGTAGTCAGCTGCAACACTTGATCCTTCGGCGGCAGGAGTTGGAGAGAGCTGTGGACTTCCTTTTGATACAGGAGCACATTTTCTCAGCATCAGACATCTGACGGCGTCATCATCTTCTTCCCAGGAGAGGCTCGGAGGTGTGGTCTTTTGCATAGGACGGTGCGAAGGGGTCTGCATCCCGGTCTCCCAGGCGGTGGTTCCAAAGGTCTACGATTAGGGTGACCTTATCCCAAGGTGGGCAGTTTGGATGGGAGAGTTTAGGATTAGGATCCTGAATGTGTATGCCTTGGCGTGTAGACAACACGGTCCGGCCTTTTTTTTTTTAAATAAAGAAAAGTACTTCATTAAATAGTAATAAAAACCGCAGAGCAAGCTCAAGTGTGGGAGTACATCATGTCAAGCATGAGAAAAAACAGCTCAGACAGCACAGTCCAGCCTTTTGAAGGAGGCTGACAGAGTGTTTGCCAGATGTTGACTCTTGGTGGAGACTTCAACAACCTGGAGTTTGGGGAGTACAAGCAAGGGGGTGCCTCCTTTTCCAAGATGCTAGTAGTAGAGTGGAGCGCGTGGGAGCAGTTCGTCTTCACGATCAGTGGCAGAGACTGTGGAGAGAGCCGGAGTTCAGCAGCATCCTGGCAGTCTTCTCTTCTCATTTGGCCGGAGGCGACATGATGGAGAGGCTAGATCGCTTCTATTTCGGGGACTGGGCACTCCACAGAGGTGGCTCTACAGGGATTCTAGCAGGCACCACGATGTCAGACCACTCTCCAGCAGTATTATACCTAGACTAGCCTCGCCATGGTCTTCCCCAAAAGGGGGTATGCATTCCAGAGGACCTACTACAGGATGAGGAGATTCAACTGGTTATTGTAGAGATTTGGCAGTAGCTAGAGTTAGTACCGTGCGAGGGATGGGCTTTGTGGGTGGCAGATGCGATTCAGAGGAGCAACAAGGAGTTGCAGTCTCACGCCCTTAGGCAAAGGAGGACCCTTCAGGAGCACGAGCGTGCACGACGACGAGACCTCGCCTACCATAGAGAGGCTCAGGGAACAGGACCCAAGATCCCAGTGGCTCAAGAATAGATTTGAGAGTGCGCACCTTGGCTTCAAGACACAGAGGTTCGGCGGGCTGAGTTTTCCTACCACTCCACTCCGACTCGTTGGGGTCAGTAGGGGATAGGATGGCGAAGCAATTTTTTATGGGCCTTGATCGGCATGCACGTAGCTACATCAATTACGGTGTCCGCAGGGCATCTTGCACATTGATTCACAGGAGATTTTAGAGCTGACCACGGATTTCTTCAGCAAGCTCTTTTAGGCAGAGAGGGTGATTCCAGCTTGCCTTGTGGCTCGTGAGCTAGTTTGGGACCATGTTCCGACAGTAGTCTCGAGGGAGTTGTGCGGGAGCCTAGAGGGGCCTTTCATGGATGAGGAGCTTTGGGAAGCCCTCAAGGCCCTTCCAACCTAGAAGTGTCCTGGCGAAGATGGTTTAACTCTGGCCTTCTTTCGTAACTTCTGGGAGATCATTGCCAACCTTTCCGCTCAGCCTACCAGGAGATCTTCGACACGGGTTCCCTTCCTGAGCAAGGGGTGGATTTGTTTGATTCTGAAAGAGGGAGATAGGTCAGACATCCGACAATGGAGACCGATCACCCTACTAGACACCGCATACAAGATCCTTGCTAAGGTCGAGTTTGCGGTTGTGACCTCATCTCTCATCGACATCATCCATGACACAGAGACTGACTTTGTATAGAAGCGTAGCATCCTTGACAACATTTTCACGTTCTGGGAGGTAGTCGATTGGGCCAGGGAGGAGTCACAGCCTTTGGCCATCCTTCTCTTGGATTTTGAGAAGGCTTACGACAGGGTGGAGCGGTCTTTCCTAGAGGGCACTATGCAAAGGTTGGTTTTCTCAGACAGATGGATTAGAGGAGTTCTTGTGCTCTATGGGTCATATGCTTATAGGTGGACACATGGGCGAGGCCTTTTCTCTCTCGCGCTCAGTCCGCTAGGGCTGTTCCCTAGCTCCCTTTCTCGCCCTCTTTGTGGCGGAGGCATTGGGATACTACTTGAGATCACAGGTGGCGGGCCTCAGGTTAAGGCCATGGTTGCTTACGTTTGACGTATGGGACGTCCCGCACGTTCGGTACTGTCCCGTACGGTTGGCTGGTTTTTAGGATTTTGGCTGATTAGGGTTTGTGAGATTTGACCGTTTTTTGCCCCTTTTGACAGTTTGAGGCCTACCTCTACTCCAAACATGCATATATACCCCTCTAACCCCTCCCCCTCTCCACCAAGCACTCTTCCCTCTTTAGCCACCAAGCAGCGCGTTGCCCACCTCTCCATCTTCATCTCCCTCCCTCTCCCTCCAACTTCCAAGAACATCCCTCTGCATCTCTCACCCCCTCCATCTCTCTCTTCCTCTCCATCTCCCTCTCCCCCTCCCCCTCCCTCTCCATTAACTCTCCCTCAATCTCCATCAAGCTCCCTCTTCATCCCCCTTCTCCATTTTCATCTCCTTCCATCTCCACTCCATCAAGCTCCCTCTCCATCACTTCTCTATCAAGCTCCCTCTTCGTCCCCTTCTCCATCAAGCTTCCCCTCCATCTCCATCTCCCTCTCCATGAAGCTCTTTCTCCATCTCCCTCGGGCTCTCCATCTAGCTCCCCTTCCATCTCCCTTTCCCTCTCCATCAAGCTCCTCTCCATCTCCATCGGGCCTCTCCATCCAGCTTCCCCTCCATCTCCATCTCCATCTCCATCTCCATCTCCATCTCCATCAAGCTCCTCTATCTCCCTTGGGCCTCTCCACCCTCACCATCTCCCTCCCTCCCTCTCCATCTCCATCTCTGTCCTTCTCCATCTCCATCTCCATCTCTCTCCCTCTCTCCAAGCATCAAGATTCAAGCCTCTCCATCCTTCTCTCTCTCTCTCTCTCTCTCTCTCTCTTTCTTTTCTTTCTCCCGCAATGCCACCGATTGCATTGTACTTTGAGAGAGTGAAAAAGAAGTCCAATGTTTGCAAGTTACATTGCGAGCATTGCCCCAAGATCTAAACTAGTAGTGTGACCTGCCTTCTTATATATTTGTGTAAGTTGGGTGGGCACTCCGGACCATGCACGGGGATTCCTGATGACATTTTTCAAGAATGCTATCAAAAGTACCTACCCTTGAAGCGAAGAAAGAAGACCTCTATGGCACAAGAGGAGATGGTGTGCTCGGACATTTCCTCGTCCGAAGCGGAGGATGATGCCTCTCCTTTCATCTTTGTTACCTCCATCGGAACTGCTATCTCCTCTGGCACGGCATCAAAGAGAACAAAGACAAGTGACGTGCCAAGAAGGAGGCAAGTCACTCTTGCCCAAGCCACGGGCTGCCTCTCCGGTCCATTTTCATTCCTCAAGGAGCGGCAAAGACAAGTTGAACTAGAGATTGCCCACACCGTCATTGAGTGCAATCTCTCTTTCCATGTGCTTAGATGTGAATGGTGGCGAAGAATGATGAAAACCATAGCCTCGGTTGGTCCATATGAAGGGTGGGATGGAGTTAGCTACAATGATGTGCATACCAAGAAGCTAGATGAAGAGAGGAAGAGAATAAACAAGTCTCTCGAGCCCGTGCGTGCCGGGTGGGCCAAGTATGGATGCTCCATTCTCTCCGACAGATGGTGTGATACAAAGAAGAGAGGCATCATCAACATTCTTGTCTCTTGTCCTCTTGCCACATACTTCTTGCGGGTTGTGGATGCGGAAGAGAAGGGAAGAGGAACCACCGCCTCCTTTATCTATCATCACATTCGGGAAGCTATACCTGAGGTAAGTTGAGAATCATGTAACTTCTTTAGATTCTTTGATTTCCATAAGCAAATCCACTTCTTCTTCTTGAATCTTACAAGCTGAAACGTGTCATGTAGGTTGGTCCCCCAAATGTGGTGTAAGTTGTAATGGACAATGCCTCCAATTATAGGTCCATGGGTCGCATGCTTGAAAGGGAGTTTCCCTCAATAGTGTGGACTCCATGTGCTAGTCATTGCCTTGACCTTCTCATGGTGGAGAACATAGTTAAATTGCCATGGGTAAAGACCATTGGGAGTGACATTTGCTCCATTGTGAGCTTCATCAACTCCAAAAACAAGCTTCTTGCCATCTTTTGTATCTACTCTAACTTGGAGTTGGAGAAGCCATGAAAGACATGATTTGTTGCTATGTGGCTATTTTCTTGAGCGGCTCTATGATATTCAAAACAAGCTTCAAAAGATGATCGTGTCCAATGAGTATAAAGAATGGTTTGAAGGAGAGTCAAGTACAACTCAACAAGATGCTAAAGACATTCAATGTATTTGCTTGAGAGAGTCTTTTGGCAAGGGGTGAAGGCCATTGTCATTGCCATTAGGCCCTTGTACAAGGTCTTGCGTATGTCTGACATGGAGGGGCTCCATTAAAGAATCCATTGCGGAGATTAGCTCCTCCATTGTTCTAGATATGGATATTAGTTCATCATGGTAACTTATAAACCTACAATCTTAATACCGAATCTTGTATCTTTGATTTTGAATGTTAATTAATAATCTTCGAGTCTAACTTATTGTTATTCTTTGGACATTAGTGATATCTTGGATACCACATAAAAGCAGGATGACACTCTCTTTCATGTCAACAAGAGGTGGAAGTGGATGAAACTACCCATCCATGATTTTGTTGCCCTCATGCATCCTGCTTTCAAGGCCCTCTCTCTCTTTACGGTCTCTCTTTACGGACGAGGGCTTGGCCTCCGATAAAGACACATATCTTCCAAAAGCATTGCATGAGGACAAGCATGTCACATTTCTTTAAGAACTCATAAACTCAATGCCCAAACGAGAACCGCATTTCCACTGTGTGTTGGAAGAGGGACTCCTTGGTTAAACCTCTTTTTCAGTGGGAGTCTTTTGGCTACCAATTGTCCCATCTACAAAAGTAGCTATGAGGGTTCTCTCTCATGGTCCGCTTACTCTCTCATACACACAAAGATACGCAACAAGCTTAGCACAAAATAATTGGATCAGGTTATTTATTGCCGTTCTAACTTATGTATGTTGCGCAATGTGCATGAGATGCCTAGACAGGTAGACTTTTCAACTTTCTATATTGTAAACTCATATTTGCTCTTCATACTTGTAAGTTGTACACAATGGTACTTGTTACTTGACACTTGTAAGTTTTAGATCTTAAGTTCTAACTACAGTAATGCAATTATGGCGGGCTGGATGGAGGAGCTGCTCGGTGAGCTCCCCTCCTCTGCCCGCGGCGGCCTGTAGGCTCCGTCCGCTGCCCGCCCTG
The DNA here is from genome assembly GCF_047967505.1 of Dipteris shenzhenensis. Classification (NCBI taxonomy): domain Eukaryota; kingdom Viridiplantae; phylum Streptophyta; class Polypodiopsida; order Gleicheniales; family Dipteridaceae; genus Dipteris; species Dipteris shenzhenensis. The sequence continues at coordinate 44,163,419 of NC_141599.1, forward strand.
CCTCCTTGCCTCGCCCTCGCTCCGCCTTGCCCCTCCCCCCTCTCCGCTCCGCCTTACCTTCCCCGCCCCACCTCCGTCCCCCGCTCTGCCTTCTCCCCCGCCTCCCCTTGCTGCGTTCTCCCCCGCTCCACCTCTACTCGCCCATCTCCGCCCGCTGCCTTCTCCGCTCCACCTCCCCTTGTTGCTCCCCCGCCCCTGCTCCCCCCCCTCCTTTCGCCTCCTTGTCGCCTCGCACCTCCTCTTGCCCTTCTATCCTCCCGTCAACATGTCCCCCTCGCCATTTCGCCTCCCCCCGTTGTCTTCTTCTCCTCTTCTTCTACCTCTCCCACCTCCTTCCATTTCTTCATTCCTTCCTTCTCCTCCTCCCCTTGCTCCCTCATTCCCTCCTTGCCCTCTTCTTCTCTCTCCTCCTTCTCTCCGCTTCGTCCTTTTTCATTTGCCTCCCTGCAGCAGGAGCATTCGTGTTTGTTACGGTGAAAGAAAATATTGGTGGTGACCTTAGGTCTGGCCAGAGGGGCTCTATGGCAGCACCCTCGACTCCCATAGCCGTTAAGGTTCTTCTTTCCCCAGCTGACAAGCAACAGGTATAGCAAGCAGTTCAGTCCCTCCAGGACAAGGCGCTTGTGGGCAGAATTGTGGGCACCACGCCTACACGGAGACAAGTGCGAGAGTGGATCCAGGTGAGCTTGACATTAGAGGACAACCACATCCAGGAGGTCACCATCTATGGACGAGGCGTTCTTCTCATGAGCTCCCCTGACACCGCCTCGACACTTGTGGAGCAAAGCCCCATACTCCTTGGCCCGCATCTTGTCTACCTCTTTTCTTGGTATCATGGGTTCACAGTGGAGGACATGGATACGACACACCATGTTCCATGGTTTTCGGTTACACTCTGCTTTCCAGGGCTCCTCAAGGAGTGTCGAGCCATCCTCCCTTCCATTGGTCGGGCATTTGGCCATAGTTGCCAGGAGTTTTTGTAACGGGAGGTTTCAAACGGGTTTCATACGTTTGAAACGGGTTTCGAAAAATGAATGAAACGGGTTTCATTCGGAATGTGAAAATATGTGCATATATACCTAGGGTATGCATCATGCCATATACAAAAATGTACAAATAACAATTGTAAGTGACTCCGTAGTGCAGACATGATACAAAAAACATACATATCAAGTATAAGCACCATACATACTGAATCCTGATCATACAAAAAGCTAGTCATCAATGATCATACATTATACATACTAGAGTACTCAATGATCATCTTCACACATACATACTGAATGATCATACATATTGAATCCTGATCATACATACTGAATACTGATAATAGTAAAAACTAGAGTCATCAATGAACCTCCCAAGACCTCCATGGTGATGGACCATGAAGGTAAAAAGGTCAAGCTACAAATGGAATCCAAAATACTGTCTATCAATAATAAGTAACAAAGTCACAAATCAAAAGTCAAGCCTCATCATCAATGTCAGCAGCTTCCTCCTCAACTGAATCCATGTCCTCATCAACCTCCTCCTCACTGCTACTGGAACTTCCAGAAGACTCATAAAAAGCATCCTCATGAGATGCAGGTGCATTTGAAGTACTGGCACCAGCTGCCATCATATACCTCCTTTGGCACACGAGAACAAGGGCCAATACCAAAGCCCTTTGTTCGAGAAAAGTGAGCCTGCAATCTCTGAAATGTCCCATGATGCAGCCCAGCACAAAAGTTGCAGGTCCACTTGCCTGTGCCACTCTTATCATAGTATGCACCAGAGGAATTGAAGGTGACATTGCTCCACAACGCACTACCTTTTCGAGGCATCTTCTTGCTTGCAAAAAGCGATGTAGAACAGCAAAAGTAATTGCAGCTTTGCAGCCTACATCATGCATGCAAGATGAGTAGATAAATCAAGAGAGGAGCGTTAGATTTCAGAAAAATCAGAAAGAGCAGATTTCAGCCTGCATGAAAGGATGCAGCGCCAAATTCAAGAAGGGTAGACCGTAGAAAGGACGATTGAATGCACATTGGGGATAATTGGGGGCACATACCTCGAGAATGAGCAAGAGGGAGCGTACGGGCTGCACAGACAGTGCGTACAGGCTGCACGGACAGAGTGTATAGGCGTACGGAGTGCACGGGCGTACGACGAAATGCGTCAAATCGCTTTTTTGCCCCCTTTTGAACCCTACCCAAAAATTGGGGCTGTTCCCTCCCCCTCCTCCTCTTCACTTCCCCCTCCCCCTCCAGGGTTCCCTCCGCCCCCTCCCCCCCCCCTCAGTCCCCCCTTCTATGGTCACTCTCACCATCCGTCCCTCGCCCTCCATCCCCTGCGTCCCTACCTCTCACTCTCCCGCCCTCCCCCTCTCCGCTTCAGTAGCAGCTTCTTCCGCTTCGACACCCTTGCCATCAGGCAAGGGTATGACGATGCTCCCTTATGCTTCCTCATCGCAGTATCAGGTCCGCTCAGAGAGGGATCCTGAGGGACGAGGCTCGTCTTTCCGGCCAGCAGCTCCCAAGTTTCAACCTGAGCGTCCCTTATCGTGGGACTTCTAGAGGTTAGGACCCTAGAACTATTTGGGGATCCCATACTCATACCCTCTACCATTGGAGGTCACGCTCATGGTCCTTCAGCCCCGAAAGGGGGGTTTGATCAGTGCAATGGGATCTCAGACACACCCTGTTTGGAGATTTTCGTTTGCCTCCATAGGGTTGGAGAAGTGGTCCCCGGAGGTGTTTGATGCTATTTTGGGTAATCAGATTATGCTCATGATGGACGAGTGGATGGGACCACAGGGACGATCTTTGGTATGCCTATGGCCTGGAGGTGAACTTTCAACTGAGCTTCACACGCGAGGCGCTGGTGTGTGGTTTGGCGACAGGAGTTATCAGATTGCCGATGGAGGCAAAGGTGGAGTAGGCACACTTTTGGTCCCTCCAGACGTGCGCGGAGTTGTTCGGGGTGGAAGCCTCCTTCATGATGAAGTGGACATGGAAGATTAGTATTGAGCCGGTATCCACCCTAGTACGGCGGCGCACAGACACTGACTACTCGCCCTCCAAAACCTCGGTAAAATCACACAAGGCAGTCTTTCTAGGACAGGCACCCACTCACATGAGAGCCTTGCTCCCGACTCCCCTGTCCTCATGAGCTAGACCATAGTGAGCTGGAACGTACACGGGCTCCATGACTGTGTTCGTAGTCAGCCGCAGTACGTGATGCTCCAGTAGGAGTTACAGAGGGCAGTAGTAGGGCGGACAGTGGACATCCTTATGATTCAGGAGCACATGTTTTCAGCAGCAGAGATTAGACGACGTCATCACCTTCTCCCAGGGAGAGGTCCAGACGAGTGGTCTCCCGCAGTAGGACGGAGTGGAGGGGTTTGCATCTCAGTCTCACAGACTTTGGCTTTAGAGGTCTACAATCAGGGCGAGCTCATTCCAGGACGGGCAATTTGGATGGGAGTTCGGACGGGAGAGTCCAGGATTGGAGAAGTCGAGCCTTTACTTCTGCCAGTTCCAAACGTAGCTCTCTCACTGCTTGTTGCAGATAAAAGATTTGATCCTATTACCCAAGGATGGGTCGTTTTGAGCCTTTGTTGGTAATTCCGTGCATATGGAGAGGGTGTCATGGCTGCAATTGTAGAGTACCGAGTCTTGATGGATGTTGAGGGAGTTGAGGGGGACTTGGAGGAGAGGGTAGGCCAGTAGTCCATAGTTGGCTGTCTGTTTGGACCCCCTAGCTTAACCTAACCCTCGGGTTGGGTTGGGGGTTTAGCCCAACTCGAGGTCAGGGTCAGTTAGCTGCTTCTAACGGGTACGGAGGGAGAGGTACGAATGGAGAGGTACTGACGGGCGGTACGGTACTGGCTGCCTACTGACGGGCTGTACGGATATTGGGAGAGGTACGGACGACGGGACTATACGGTATTGGCTGCCTGCTGACAGGCTGTACAGACGGGGGTATGGACGAGGTACAGACGGGGTATGGAGTAAGGACGGGGTACGGCGGGGAAAGAGAGAGAAAGAGGCTAACGGGAGAGGAGAGGCTAAGCGGGGAGAGGCTAGCGGGAGAGGCTAGCAGGAGAGAGAGAGAGAGAGAGAGAGAGAGAGAGAGAGAGAGAGAGAGAGAGAGAGAGAATGTGGAGATAATTATTTATGTTTTATATAATTCATATAATTTACATTTTTAAAACCCGTTTCTAGACGAAACACTTGGCAAAATCTAGAAACATTTCTAGAAACGTTTCAAGCGGCCAAAGACTTTTTGAGGATATGAATCAAATGCTTAAATTATCTAAAGATGGTATCAGAAAGGCTCAAGATAGAGCAAGAAGTAATGCAAACCCCCACCGTAGAAGGTTGGAGTTTGAAGAATATGAGAGAGTCTATCTCAAGGTACCTGAATCTTCAGAATCCCTTTTTACAAGTAAATGTCCAAAACGGTCTCCTAGGTATTGTTGACCATTCATAATACTTAAGAGAATTGGAGAACTTGCTTACACATCCAATTTTTCATATAAGTAGGCTAAAAAGAAAGTTAGGAGATGATGATAATCTCATTGGAAATGAAGTCCTAGTTAAACTCATCGAATTTGCTACTTTACCACATGAACCAGAAAGATAGACAAGAAAAAGGAACAAGACATGATATACCAAGAATGTCTGGTTAAGTGGAAAAATAGACCTGAAGAGTGTTCAACATGGGAAAGGGTAAGTAATCTCCAAAGGAGGTTTCCCAATTTTGTTTTCGGGGACGTATACCTTTCTTAAGGGGAAGGGAATGTTACGTCAGCCATAATCACAAGAGCTACAGTTGGTTATGGCGAGGCGAGAAACTAGAGGGTTGGACAATGCTTGTATAAGTGGGGGCCTAAAGGGTTTGGGTCTAGGGTCATCCCTAGACTCAGGCATTAGTGAGGAGGGGCAAAGAGAGTCCATGGGAGGGATTTATTGGAAGGGTCCGTTGGGGGACACATGGTGCCACAAGGCTGACCCCCCTTGCAAGCATTGGGCATGGGGGAGGATTCCAGAACATGGGGCCTCCATTTGGAAGGAGGTCAACGAAAGAGACCACACCCCACGAAAAAGAAGAATCAGGAGAGACAAGAGCTCGAGGGGAATCTGTGGCTGGGTGGAAAGGTTGTTGAAGCCCTGTTTGTTTCTTCTTGTCACAGGGGATGGGCAGGACTCTGCCTGGGCCAATAGCAACCTGCCACGTGGCCAAAGCAGGGCCAGCCATACCTCAGCAAATGTGCCCCCACCTGCAGCGGTTTTACAGACCAGAAAGTTGGCCAGTAGGGTGCTGTTTGGTTGGCCCCTACTGGGTCGCTCTATTCTAGCCTTATAAAAGGGGGCCCTTGGGGCCTAATTCAACATCTACTAGAGCAGCAATTCAGGCAGCAGACTGGAGCAACAGACCAACATCTTTGGGCCTACATCTAGGAGGACAGGTCATCCAATGAGGGGTATATAATTCTCTTTTTCTTCAACATTCCAATTGTACATCACTTTACATTGGAGGGGTCATCCACTGAGGGGTGTATATCCCCTTTTTCTTTAACTTTCTAACTGTCCACTTTACATGGCCTCTGCCTTCTATGAAGCTATGAGACCACATGTCAATTTCGTAAGACTTAATTTCGCTGTCCCCTCTAGATGGTGCTTTACAAATATTTTTATTCTATTTTTTGAAATGAGAAGATTTGAATAGTCAAAAATGAAAATTTCCATGTGCGTCTATTCTCTCGTCTTGCATATATGCATTGTTTTTTTGCTGTTGAGTGAACAAATAAACTTGTGCAAGAATGCTCACCATTATCCTTAGTATGGCTATCCACCAAAGCATCATGGGCCCGATGAATTGCTCTTCCGATATGTCACAACCTTCTTCTTTTTTCTGCCATTGACTGTGTTCATGATTTTGGCTCTTCGACCATGTACCTGAACGTTTAGGCATTCAGCTGTAGTGAACAAATAAGAGCCATCTGCAGGGCTGTGCCATCTGAATTTAATCTTGAAATCTGCATGCTTGGGCTGTCCATTACGTTCAGCTCCAAAATGTATGCATCACTTTGGTATGCTTCATTCCCATGGCATGCGTGCTAACTCAATTCTGGCTGCCCTTTGAGTTAGGCTTGCCTTTGACAGCCTTATGTAAGTCTAGGCGACTTTGTGGGTGGATATTTGAGTAGGCATGTGTCCAAATCACCAAGACTGGTCAATGCATCGTGCTTTCCTATTCCAATAGTGACAATAATCTTGTGTCTTGTATTAGTGGCAAAAACCTCATGTTGATTTTTCTCCCTTAAGTGTTCGATGCATGTGGAATAAGCATAGATAGATGGAGTTAGCCTTTGGTAGGAGTCCCCAATACAAAGGGCAGTCGCTGGCTCTAATACCAATGTAAGGAAGGAATAAGGCTGGGATTTGGAAAAGGGGGAGAATATAGACAAGGAAGAGGATTTGGAGGGAGAAAGTAGGAGAGCGTGTGTGGGCAGCAAGAGAAAGAAAGGTTTATTAACATGTGTGAAAGGCCAAAAAGGCCTATGAGACCAAAAAAGTTGTCTAGTACACCTCTGAAGTTTGTAGAAAGAAGAATTGTGAAACCATACTGAGAGGAAACCATCTCACGAATGGAGAACCTGAGGGAGCTAGCCCTCCCTCTTTTGCCTAGCTCTTCTTTGCGGTGCCCCTGCCTCTCCCACCTTGCCTCACTGGCCTCCGCTCCTCCTCTCCCACTGGCGTCGTCACCCAGCCTCCTCTTCCAATGGCAGCCTCTTCATCGCAGTGCCCAGCCTCCTTTCGCCCCTGCTCTCCCATTGCCCCTCGGTGGCACCTTGCTGCTCGTGCTTGCTGGAAGGAGCAAGTCGGCGAAGGAACAACCAAAGGCATGGCGGACTGCTGGTGATAGGGTTAGCCCGAGGGTTAGGTTTAGGGGTAGACTAAGTGCAGGTATGTTAATTAAGTGCTGGCATGAGTACCCTTAAGATATGTAACAACAGATTAACTAAATGTCTAAATTTGAAGTTGTGGATTGATGTGGATTTTTAGAAATGTGAAATTTCTTTGCATTTCTTTGCTTAGGAATCATCCTGATTGAAATTATGTAGCTATAGGTACATATTTTAGATTGAACTGGAGCCATTTATGCTATACATCAGAAAATAGCATTACAAGACAAGCAGGAGAATCTAACTGATGAGGGAAGAGATGCACCCCACATGATATCATACCTGTAGAGTTTGCATCATGGCCTCTACATACAAATAACTCATCTCAGATCATCGAGTGCCTTGACAGGGTTAGGGAGTATGGTATGACTGATGCACACAGACAGAGGCTACCATGGAAGGCCCTTTCATCATCTGTGCCTGATGGGGATGGAAGATGCTGGTACCCATGTACTACCAGATGGTTCCATTCCTGACATTGATCATCTCCCCTTACTCTATGCTTGACAAGAAAAGGTGTTCATTAGGTCATTAGGGATGAGTCATGACTTATGGAAAATTTATATCCAGCAGACTTGGGTGCCTCCAATGCAACCACATGCCACCAAGATGGCATTTAATAGTGAGCATTTCCCCATCCGATTGATGGAAGGGTTCACCAAGCCACCAGGACACCTACAGACTGATCCACACTTGACGTACAGATATCCATGGTTCAGCTTTGGACCTCATCTCAATGATTTCATATCGAGACTGGGTGAGAGGACGAGGCCAACCACATAACCATGAGCTAAGGTAAGACTGCACCTTATGTGAATGTGCAGGTGAAGACAGAGGAGCAAGTGCTTATGAGATGCCCTCCGTGATGCATGGGAGATACAACTGCCTCTTTGAGTAAAGGTTTCTGGATATGACAGAGGTCATTCACTGCTTGCTCTAGAGAAATTGTGACTTTGGCTAAGATCCTAGAGAGGCTCACTCGCAGCTAATACTGCTCATAGCTGATCCTGGATGACTATGACTAAGACATTGCGAAGAAGTAGCAGGATCACTGAGACCCAACAGTGAGGGAGGCGAGACCCAACAGAGAGGGCACAGAGGCCAGCGAGGAGTAGAGGTAGTGGCCGCCAGGGAAGTGTCACTGCTGACAAGGAGATAAGGGGAGAGAAGTGACTGAGAGGTGACGGAAGGGCAGAGCAAGAAGCAGAGAGCGAGGAGAGAGGAAGGCAAGGGGGCAGTGAGGGGGAGTTATACAAATTTTGATTTAAAGTTGAGTAGGGGGATATATTAGCATGTTCCTTTTCTGGGAACTGCTCATTGTAATATAAAGTTACATGGATTTCACAAATACAAAAGAGTGTGTGTGTGCTGCTCCCTTTAGGAAACATTTCTGGCTTTTTGGGATTCACCCACGTAGACAAGGGTTTCAGTCCTTCACTTGGGTTCGATATTGGGCGCTTTGGACTCTATGGAAGGATCGAAATCATAGAGTCTTTGGTGATCCTACTTTTTCCACTTTCCCTTTTTCAGACGCTCTCTGCAGCAATCTTCTTTTATTGTCTGCAAACTCATTGTATAGACTACAATGTATACTTGTCATATACTGAGATCTTTTGCTGATGTAATGTTGGAGCTGCCCATTTAGGAGAAGCTTGTGTGTGATATAAAGCGTCAAAATTCCACACAAAAAAAATTTTTGTACACACACACACACACACACATACATATACATGTAGATGTATATGGATATACATATGTATATATACATCTCTCTCTCTCTCTCTCTCTCTCTCTCTCTCTCTCTCTATATATATATATATATATATATATATATACATGCATGCATGCATGTGTGTGTGTGTGTGTGTGTGTGTGAGCAAGACTGATCCAAGCAAAATCCATATCCTCCTGAGCATGTAAGAGGAGGGGGCGGACAGCCACTCTCACCATATTCTGAAACTGTTGATGAAGCAAATAAGCAGTGTTAATATGGAGTAGACAACGACAAAAAAAAGGCATATCATCTGTCAACCGTGCTATAGATAATGTCAAGCATACTAGAAAGTGATCAGGCAGCAAGAGGGAATGATCAATCCATAATGCACATGTAAAACTAGCATACTGCTGAGCATGCAACAAATACCATCTGTCAAGTCGAGCCCAGTAATGAGTGAAGGCATTATGACGGTATGTATAACCCATATCTCCATCCCTTGTTGAGAGCCACAAATCTTCTGCATGCAAGGAAGAAAGCATATCCTCTCAATGTTGAAGCTCAGTGGGGATCATGTGAGATCGGTGAGTGGTGTTATCTTGCATGGCAGGCGAGTTATTAAAGTCCCCACACAAAAAAGCATTAGACAGCCATGGATATTGCTTGAGGGAGGCCCACATTTGAGCTCTTATTGCAGAAGTTTGAGAGGCATAAACTGATGCTATTTCATAAAGATCAGCATGATAGATGCATCTGATTACCATCCATCGACCCTGGGGGTCATTGTAAGCAACCGTGGGCTGCATATCATGTTTCACCAGCATGCATACCCCCGAAAAGTGCATTGTACCAGCATAAAAGATGTCATAACCAGCAAAGTGGCCTTGCTGGCGAGCCAAGAAGTGTTGATTATGTTCCTGTAAGGAAATAACATCGGGGTGCATTCTATGTACATAGTGCCAAAAAAGTCTCCACTTGTTGACATTGCAAAGACCTTGGACATTATATGTAATGCAAGTAATTGAAGCAGATATGAGAGATATATACAGATGAACCAAAAAACACAGTAAAGGTAATAGATGTCAGGCATCAGTCATGACATCGACATCCACCTGGCCTCCTGGATCAATAGCTCTATCATCCTCATCATTGTCACATACAGGAATGCCCTTCTTGAGCACATCAACCCACAGTCGAGAAGTCAGGCTATCAGCAGGAGTAGAGGCCTGGCCAAGGGTGGAAGTAGAGGCATCCCAATGCCGAGATTGTAATGGTCGTGGCTTAATCGCAAACACCTTTTTGGGCTGCTGCCAGGCACCCTGGGAAGAGGCATTAGATTCTGGAATTTTGCCCTTTCCCTTATCCTTTTGCTTGGCTGAAACATGGACCACACTTTCCTTGGGAAGAACAGATTTAGATATCACATCACCCAACTTGCTAGGCATAGCCTTAGGCCCCGGACCGTAAGTTGGAGGAGTAGTATTTTCTGGAGCAATAGCCATGGGTGGGAGCTGTGGTGCAAAACTGCAGGACACTGTGAAGCTATATGGCCAAACTTATGACAAGTAAAACAAGCACCTGCAAATACTCCCCATTTCAAGTCAAAATATTTTTCGCCCAAGGGAACATCCTCCACCTCTACCGCAATAGAAGGAGAGGTTGGGTGATCTGTATCCCAAAGAACACAAAACTGATTGCAATTACCCGAAGGACGGGGTGGGCATACAACTTGCCCCAAAGTAGATGCCAGACTTGGTAGCTCAGCCCTCATATAATCCGGAAAATCCACTACCTCAACCCATACAGGGCAGTGATGTCGAATGAGACCGTGATAATCCTTATTTGGCGACCATGGCATGACATGCACCATTTGTCTGCCATAGAATAGAGGGGACATCTCCAACATTTGCTGATGATATGAGGCATCCAAAAAGTGCACTTCATAAAAACATCGAGATTCAAAGTATACTCCTTCAACAAAGCAACCTCCCAACAAAGCCTGAACCCACTGAGCCACATCATTTGCAGAGGGTAACTTCCCAGGGAAAAAATGATAACCGCTTGCTGAGAGAACTTCCGGAGAGGAGTAACTAATGAGGGCAGCTTCAACTTATACTTAAGTGCCGGAGGAGGTTTGGCCCATTCCTTCTGGCTCTGGTGGAATTCATCCTTGAGCATATCGAAAACATAGTGAGCATCTTCAGAGGCTGAAGTAGGCAATTCAAGTTGCTGTCTTTTGGGGTCCCGGAACAAGTCCTTCCGAGAATAAGTTTTGATAGGGTCCTCCATGGAGGCAAGCAGGGCAGGACTGATATAGCAAAAGAGAAAGAAAGCAGACAGCCGGGGGCCAATAAAAAACACCAAAATCAGGACGGAAGAGGGCAGTAGGGGTTATGCGCAGGTAGGGAAAGGGTAATATACAGCAAAAAGGAGCAAATCAGGCGGCAAGAACAGGCGACAGTAGCGGCTAGAACAGACGGACAGCAGCAGCAGAGGAAAAGAGGGGCTAGAACAGGCAGCTAGATCAGGCAGACAGCAGCAGCAGAGGAAAAGAGGGGCGACGTAGCTGAAGGAGGCTCCTGATGGGCACAGGGGCAGAGCGGGCATACCTGATGGGCAGCCAGAAGGACGCACAGGGCAGCAGCAGCTCCGCGGCTCACAGCAGCTCTCCTCACACACTGCGTGCGTGCATGAACTGTTCTCTCTCTCACACACACACACACACAATCTCACAAGCAACAAATGGATGTAATCAGCTCTTATAGGCAGCTCACTTCATCTGAACAGGATTCTTGGGCTTATGCGGTTCATATCATCCATCAAAATGATCTTTGCAAATTAAAGAAGTGGCAAATCCGAGCTCGCATGAAACCCCTTTTGGATAAGGGTTGCTCCTCCAAGGCCTTCTTTAAAAGTTTGCATGCGGATCGACGAAAGGAGGATATTTGCAGGATCAAGCAGGATTACTGGACTGGAATCTGGCTTCCTTGTCTCCTACTACCCGTTCACTTTCAATGCATAAATTGACATCCTCGATGGTGTACAGATTTCTTCTTCCACCGCCATGGATTGATAAGCATGCCAACACTCTTTGGAATTTGGATAGGCCTTTATCTTGGTGGCAATCAAAACTCAAGAAAATTTGGAAAGCTAAATTGCCATTGAAACAGAGGCTTTTCTTTTGGAGATGTATAGTGGGAGCTTTTTCCATTGGGGTGAAATTGGAAGCACGCCGTATTGCTTCCTCTTCCTGCCCCCGTTGCTCTCATCATCGTGAGACAGTTCCCCATTTGTTATGGTCTTGCCCGCACTCTCGGATATTGATCACTCATGTTTCTCATTTGCTGCGGCTTCGGTTTCCCTCTATCAGATTCGGGAAACTCTTCTGGATGTTTGGATGCTTCTCATCTCAGATGTCTCCATTCCTCCTTTTCTTTCACTGGGCCCGTTTTCGGGTACTATGGACTATTTGGACACAGAGATGGCATTTTAGGATGAGACAACAGTTCCCTCAGGCATATGCTTTTTTCAGAATGTCCCTCAAGCAATCTTTATATGATAGTTATGCTGTGAGGGATTTGGATGCTACTAGCCTTGAAGTGTTTTCTCACTGTTTTTGAGTGCTTCCATTAGGCTCTCTTTTGGAGTCTAATGTCATGTACATTGATTTTATGCTAATTTTATAGTCACTGGTTTCACTATAAAAAAAAAGTGTGCACACACACACACATAGCCCCCTCCGCTATTTCCCTTTTAGCCTTCTCGATTCCCAAACAATCCTTAGCCATAGTATTCCTAACCCCGTCCTAACTTGGCCCAATTCCAGCCTTGTACACACACACACACACACACACACACACACACAGAGCCCCCTCTGCTATTTCCCTTTTAGCCTTCTCGATTCCCAAACAATCGTTAGCCATAGTATTCCTAACCCCGTCCTAACTTGGCTCAATTTCGACCTTTATTACATTGTAATGAGTTCTCTCATGTTACTTACATAGGTTGCTGTGGCCTCCCATCATTGAGATTTGCATAATCATGGAAGGAATTGAATGTAGGTTGTTTGAGCTCATGCCTAGACTCTTGTACAACAAAAATCACTTTGCACTCAATACAGGAATCTTTCTCAGAAGAAAAAAGAGGTGTATAGCCTATATGCCATTAAGTCAGAGACCAATTTAATTCCTAGATGGGTACAAAAGGCAATTGACATATGTGCACTGGAAAATCAATCATTATTGATGCTGTAGAGAGGAATGTAATGTACCCATTCCTGGTGTATTAACGTAAAGAAGGATGATGATAACTCCATAAGGACAGGGAGAAAATAAAAGACTTTGCAAGAGATCCCTAGTTTATTTTGAATCTTGCCTCTTACTTTGCAGCCTTTTTTTTTCCCGTAATTTCAAATGTTGAAAATGTCAGTGAGCTTTGGAGCTATTCTTAGAGTGTGGAAGATGTCTTTTCAGTGAATTCCTTCTGCAATGTTCCCTTTAAAATGACTTTTCACAAAGCTATTCTTAGAGTGTGGAAGATGTCTTTTCAGTGAATTCCTTCTGCAATGTTCCCTTTAAAATGACTTTTCAAAGGAAGGGACAATAAATCCTAGACATGATGGGTCGATTAAGTAAGAGTCATGATTATGCATGGGCTATATCTTTCTACTTTTTTTGGGTTTTATAATGCCAAAGCTAAGCGATGTGAGCCACAATAATTAAGGCTTAGGGAAGCTTGTCACATGTAAACTTTTAAGTTCCTCATTTACATGATTATGCATTCTTTGGACCATAATAAGATACCAAAATAAGATGATCGATACACAAGTTTGGGTTCTCCTTAAGATTATCAATTACAAGATTCTAACCATATTGAGGGATTACCATGATGTCATCTTGTAATGGCTAATTTGAGTGGCAAAAAGTGTTCAAAAATATCATGGTACATGATAAGCTCCTTGCTAGCTGTCAATGTAAATTCTTGTTCTTACTTTACCTTGTTATTGCTAATGTTGGAAGGTTATATATTTGTCTATTTGGCCATTCCCATCATCATCATAAGATAAATGGGGTTTAAAAACCAACGTAATGGGAGAGAGGAGGTTGTGTGTGTGTGTGTGTGTGTATGTGGGTGAGAGAGAGAGAGAGAGAGGAGGTTGTGTGTGTGTGTGTGTGGGCGCATGCGAGAGAGAGAGAGAGAGAGAGAGAGAGAGAGAGAGACTTAGCCAACATTGATGTAAAGGGTGTAGGCATTTTCAAGCTAAATGGGCCCAGCTCCAAGGTATTCTCTTTTTATGAGAATGAAGGACATGGAGTTTGGTCTCCTCCTTGTGTCTGTGACAGCATGTCATCAGACAGCATTCCATCAAGTTTTTTGGGAGTGTCGACTCATTTGTGGTCAAATTTGAGATTCCTTTTACTTGGATCCTCCTTAGGACATGGCCAACTCGAGGGATTCTGATTGTAGTCTAACATCTTATTCAAACAAATTGAACATGGATGTTTCTTATGGGGATACTTTGGCATGATGGCGTTTGCAAAGCAAAAAACATATATTTTGTGGACTAGTTACGGATTGTTTCTTGGTCAAAAGTGAGAGCTTGAGATGATGACGTTTTTGTATGGAACATTGTGAACCAAGTTATCCTATTTGGTCCTTTCCAATTCTTGAATCCTCTATGGGTTCAATTCTTTCAAACAAGGCCTCGGTGTTAAAGTTAACAAATATGGAACAAATTAGATCTAGAAAAAGGCACGTGCATCATGGTGAGAGAGAAGCTTATTGTAGCTAGTTGCATGATTTCCCCTTTCCCCATAATAAGTATCCCTTTTTCAAGTAAAAGCACCACCTTTGTTGTATTAAAGCAACTTGTGACTGAAGCAACCTAATGAAAACAAATACGACTCATCTAATTGTTGTACAAAGCTCTCTAGGATAAGCAAAGCAACCCAATGGAAATTCGTGATGTTAGGTCTTGAGGAGTATTACTTGTCAATCTTGGGTCACTCTAGACTCATCATGACATTAGCAACAAAAACCTCTCAAAGTGTGGATAAGATCAATCCAAATAAATGTGAACATATGGAGGCTGTAGTTATAAGCCTATATAGCACCTGAAGTCAATGAGTCTTTTAGAGGTACCATGCAACAAAAACTTGTACTATTATTTGAGATTGTGTCCTACAAGTAGGCGGGAAAGCTAGAGGGAGAGGAGGAGGAAAAGGTCAAGAAAGAGGAGGAGAGGGTAGGAGGAGGAAGGAATAGGAGCAGTAACATAAGTGATAAGAGGAGGGGAAAGCAGGAAGAGGAGCATGAGGAGGACGAGGAGCAAGGGGAGGAGGCGAAGCAGCAACAATAGTAAGGGAATCATGAGAAGAAAGAGGAGACCTAAGCAAGGAGGAGAGGAATGAGTAGATGGAGCATGAGAAGGAGGTTGAGAACAAAGAAAGGAGTAGCAGTAAGAGAAGGGGAAAGTGAGAAGTGCAGCAGTAGCACACAACATCAAGAGGAGGGTAAAGTGAATAGAGAAAGAAGAGGGGGCAAGAAGGAGAGGATTGGGCAGAAGAGGAGGAGGAACAAGGAAGGAAGAGGAGGAGAGGAGGAATAGGAGAACAATAAATATAGGAGAGGCAGGAGAAAGAAAGAAGGATTATTAAAAGTCTTCAAACGACCGAATGGTCTATGAGGCTAAAAGAACTTGATACAATGAGCATACCATAGAAGAACGAATACATAAAAATGCTTAAGCCCATGGAGAAGGTGGAAATTGTGGTGTGGCATCATTGCAATGATCCTTCGGACATAGGTGAAGGGGTGAAGTCCAAGGGGGAGGTCGACGGTCAAGCCCATGGAGACACATTCAACGTAATCATAATCATAGAAGCATGAATACATAAACATGTTTAAGCCCATGGAGAAGGTGGAAATTGTGGTATAGCATCACTCCAATGATCCTTTGGAAATAGGTGGAGGGGTCAAAAGCCCAAGGGGGAGGCCGGTAAATTCAAACCTAAATCCAATCCAACTTGTCCATAATTTAGCTCAAGTAGGCCAACTCATCTGTGTTAGTCTAAGCTAGGCCATCCCGGCTGGCCCAGCCCAATGAAAACCTCTATCAAACTGGTCCTTTAAGGCCAAGCCAACTTCAATTGTTCCATGATGGACCAAACCAAACCATCCCAAGTTCAACGGACCACAACCCAAGTCAAGAGGAGCATAGTGCAACCCAAAACATTTGGCTAAACGCAAGGCCAAATCACATCAATCTGAAGCCAATTCAACCAAGCCAATTGCATGCAAGGCCAAACCAAGTTGGGTCATATATTCGTGAGAATCCCTTAGGGTTAGTTCAAGGTTTAGACCCTATGCCCTTAGGGTATAGTGCCCATCCTTAGCATGTCGTTAGCCATGTCAGCGTGCCACATTGTCAGTGATACATCATTACGTGCCACACAAGTGCATTTTTGCAAGTAGCATGTGAACACACATTGCCACATCACCACATGCCACCTCATCATTTTTACCATGCCTTGAACAAAGTATGGCATACTTTTCAAATTGCCATAACTTTTGATCCAAAATTAATTTTAAAAATGGTCTTAGAAGAAAAAATGATCAGCAGATCATGCTTCGGGTGTTGAGCATATCAATTTGCATTTTGACTTTTCCACAGGTTAGAATCTTTCAATCCTCATCATCAGAACCACCTCTTGGTCCATTGCATCCACTTGGCACATGAAATGCATTTTATGATTGATGTATAGTCTAGCTATAGACTAGCATAGCCATAGAGGAGGATTTAACTCCACCAATCCAAGCGAGCCATTGCCTGAATTATCTTATTAGTTTCCACAAGCGTTAGTCCCCTCAGTTCTATCATTCATGTATACACTCACATATTGGACGCCAACTCAGTTCTCTTGGAGGTTGGCAATTTATCGCATTAGAGATTTGTGACACTTGGTAGAGCTATCTCTCTATGTGATACAGGACCGCGCCATAGAATCACATTTATTAATTATTTTTTGCATTGGCTCTAACACATAAGCCTTGTATAGAATCTTGGCTATTCTAGACACATCGTTATCATCATCTTTTCATAGGCTTGATTTTAGCACATAGTTCTTTCAGACTTGGTTGATATATTGACAGGTTCACTAGAAGCCCCATAGCGGCAGCTTGGGCATAAGCCCCACCGTTGCAACTCACACATCATAGAGTTCGTCTCATCTTATCCTCAATCTAACCACATAGGTGTCGTAAAGCGATTGACACGTTGCCATATCTTCACCCCACATGTAGATAAGGAGTTAAGTCAAGCCACCTTGGGTCAAGATAACCCGAGTATGGTCAAGTGAGGATAGGGTTGGTCAAGTTAACCCCGGGACAAGTTAACCCATAGTTGGGTCACCATAGTAAGGTTTGATCAAGATTCTAACACATGGTAACGGACTGCCATGTCATCTTATTTGCCACCTATGAGCTACCACCTCAACTGCCCAGTCATCAGTAGTGCCAGCTAGACATCCCTACCTCCTACCAGGCACAATGTTCACAATGCATGTGAACTCACTTGCCATATCAACATTAGTACTACTCCACAGGAACAATCCCTACTAGGCACAGTCACTGCATGTGACCCCTTAAGTGCCACATCATCACTAAGCACAATTTTCACCTAATTTACCCCTCCACCTAGATCAAGCTGTATCTCTTGATCCAAGAAGAATTTGAGGGTGCTCCAAAAAGAAAAATCGCTCAATTTTCATGCTCTATGCGCTTGTTACATCACGCACACATTTCGGTGCAAGTTTCACACACTTTTAACCTCGACGAGACAAATCCACTTCCTACACACACATCAACCTCTACATCGACGCATCTGACCCACCACCTAAAATGAACAAAGAAAAAGAATTGTAAAGCCTATTTGGCTATTTCACAGCATTGTGCAGTTTATTCAAGCCTTGTAAAGCCTCTTGGCTATTCTTGGCATCATTTGCCACAAGCCTTGTAACAGATTGGATTATATATTGCAGTTTTATCTTCACCGACACTTCAGATTTCACTTGCTACAGTCAGTGTTTTGCAATTGATTCAGGTAGTGATTTCACAGACACTTTGAGTACATTTCTTGCACCATGCTTGCAACTAGCAACCTCAATCTGGAGGCATCTGCTAAGCTAGACAACTCCAATTATAGCACATGGAAAAACCAAATGGAGATCATTCTTGTACTTCAGGAAAAATGGGAGTATGTCGATGGTTCTACACCTAGACCATTGGACGGTCCAGCCATCAGTAGCTCTACTCCACCTGTTGTCACAGCACGAGCAGCGGGATCTCCAGCTACACCAACAGTTTTCGCACCTGTAGCAGATCTTGCTATTGCCCGAGCACAGGCAGAATGGGACAAGAAAGACAAGTATGCATATCATCTGATCTAGCAGAATGTGCAAGATGTCATGCTAGGACAGCTCAACACAGTTAAGACATCAAAAGAAGCATGGGATACGTTCTCAGCTCTCTAATCTCTATGTCGAACATGAACAATTTTTGCAAGATGGCTCCCAAGACTTTATTTGTTCTTTTAAACCAACCAATTGCCTTGAGATTATGGGGGTTTATTGATCGATGCACAATAGAGAGTCTCTCCATGATCCATTAGATCAACATGTTCATAAAATGAGTGCCTCAATCCATGATTCTCTCTTTGGGTGCTCTAAATCGGCAAATGATTCAAGGGCTTTGCTATAGTCATAGCATCATTCTTGGTTGTGGCTACTGCTTCTAAACCACTTGGTAAAGTAAGCAATCATCATAACTAGAATTTTCCTTTTTCCCAAGGAGGAAGTAGAGGTACTAGATCTAATGAAATCCTTCCCAAGGATACCAAAAAAATAGGTTTGCGTGCCACCGGTATCCACTTGGACTTCCTTACAAAGGGAAGGACAACATTAATAGGGAAGGGGAGAGGGAAAAATACTTGAGTTAATTTTGAGATAGCTAAGAACATATCCAACCTTTCTACACTCATTAGAGGATAAAAGGGGTGTTCTAGGAATAAATCTCCTTGTTTTTGTCAGCCACAAATGAGATGCCCTCTTAAAGCAGGTGAAGAAAGACAAAGGACTAAATAAAGAAACTCTTCGATTTTAAGCGCATCACCTTTGCTCTTTGCCGCTAGAGGAGGCCAAAGTCTAGGAGCAATTAGATATCCTAGAAAGGAAAAAGAAAGAAGGAAATGATATTTATGAAGCTATCAAAGAGCTGCTGACACCAGTAAGTGGATAGCCAAGCAATTCAAAGAGAAGTGGGTTTTTCACTGACCTGAGAGAGTGGTATAAGTACAAAGATAGACACCATGCCAACCATGATGGAAGTTTCTATAGTCTGATGAATGACATTATCAAGGAAATTGATCTAGTTAAAGCCTTGAGATACCACGGTTCAAAAGAGCAAAATGGATAAGCTACAATTTAGGAAGAAGCTATAAGTACTTCTTGCATATCATCTAGGATGGGTGGTAGTATCTGTTGTAGCATAACACTTGTGGTAGCTAGAGTTGTTTGTGGTTGAGGTGGTATTGGGACTTGAAGATTAGGTTGAAGAGGGGGGAACTCAAGATTAATGTCACTCTGATTGTCGAGGTCTTGTAGTGATACATAGAAAGAGGGCTTGTGCCTTAACGAGGCAAGGGATTACACCTTGAAGAAGTAAAGGGCTTGCACTCTTTGCAATGGATAGAGCATGATTACAATTTTGGAAGAACAAGAGGAGAGAGTGAAGGGGGAGTGCAGTACACAAGATAGGTAATTGCACATTGCGCACTATACGCTACATTGATCATAAATATGAATATATACATGGACCCCTTAGGGTTAGGATTAGGGTTTGACCCTTTGCCCTATATGGTAGGGTGCAATTTACACCATCTTTTATAGGAGTCTTCTAATCAAGTTCTATGCTTAAACCTTGGAGAATAGAGATTGTCTTAAATGTTTTGCCATCAAAATTGTGACACTTTATAAAGGCCATCAAATGATTTTGAGAATCCCAAGCTTCATTTCTACTTTGGTTATCCCTTAATTGGTGTTGGATGACTGAAATACTCCTCCCATGCAAGCGTTGCACTAAGCCAATGGACAATGACCCTCAATTGATCAATGAAGGATGACATGCCTACAAGCATAGCTCAAAGGCTTACACAAAAAGACAACAATAGCTAAATCTAGCAAATGCCATATACTAAAGCAGAACTTTAGAGTAAACCACAAGCTCAATTTCCTCGGAAGAAGTGGCATCATTAAAAGAGTTGAAGCGGCCTTCCAACGGCGTTGTAGAGCAAAGCCTCATAGAATTGCAAGAGGCAAACTTAAAAGAATCTTGATGATGCAGTTATATATTACCAATGATATTGAAGTCTACCACAACAAGGTGACAAACCATAAAAGACATGTAAGGGGATAGGGTATTAACAAGGGAGCACATTCTTTGAATTGTGTTTGTATAGCATCTACTAATGGTGAGTTTGAGACTGGCAAAAAGTGTTGCATGAGAAAGAACTGTTAGAATTATTATTATATTCTAGCAGTGACCAATGTAATGTAATAAGTAGGTTAGGGGCATTTTTCCCTCTTTAGAGGTTTTTCCCCCTAACCACAGTTAGTTCACTAACTATGGTTAGTGAAGGATAAGGTTTTGTCACTTATACAAAACCTTTCCCTTTTCTTGTATTCAGTCGCTTCATCTATTGCAATGTGACGTTCAGCTCTCTTGCTCTCTCACTCTCTCTTCCTCACATTTGGTATCAAAGCATCTGCTTCTCTCCTCGGACTTCTGCCATTGTCCGTGTGTGAGAGTGCTCTTAGATCCTGAGCTCCTGCTTTCTGGACTAGCTCCCACATCTTCTACTTCAACTCCCAAGCTCACATAGCTCAACCTGCGCACCAGCCTCTAGGTGTTGTACACTCTGTCTTACAACCTGCGCTCTTGGACTGTACAGCCTTTCGCTCATCGTTCGTACAAATCAACCGTATGAATCAGCGCTGTGTACGCTCCGTTTCGAATTAGCCACCGTATCTTGGTACCTGCTCGTCTGTACAGCTGTACCTGCATCAGCACCGTACGATGATAGCACCTGCACGCAAGCAAACCGTACAGCGTAAGCTGTATGGATTTCAAATCTGCACTTTGTTGTACAACAGCGCAAGGCTTTCGTACGGTATACGGCTTTCAAATCTGCACTTTGCCGTATAATAGCACAAGGCTTCCGTACGGTATCTATAACTTGTACTGCTGGCTTCAACTGTACGTGCGCCACGCCATCAGCTCCAATACCTACAAGCATCGTTTGAATGCTATTGTCTGTACAGGCTCAATCCAATCCATCAATTGGATTTCGTTGATGCACAGGTTCATTTGACATAAAGTGGTATCTGCAAATTTTTTTCATTTGCAGTCAAGCTTTTCAGCAGAAATTTGGGACTTGTGTGCATTCTGGAATAGAGAATCGCTTTTTGGGTGAAATTTGGCTCAATTTCAACTCAACATTTGGGGCTTTTGGCATTCGGATGCATTTTGGCAGTGTACAAGCAATTTGGGATTTTTGCAGTTTTTTTTTTGACTCAGTTTGATTCACATCTGAGCACTTGGGAATTTTCATTTGGACACATTGGCAGTAGAATTTACTTCTTTTGCAGATAAATTGCAAATTGGGGCTTTCAGATAATTTGCCCCTTTTTGAGTTGCAATTTCTTGCAAAAATTTGGGGCTTTTTGCTTTACACAGCAATTTCTTGCATTTTTGGGGCTTTCAGGCAATTTGCCCTCTTTTGGATGCAATTTCCTTGAAGAAATTAGGGCTTTCTTATGTAATTTGGCAATGTATAAGCATTTTGGGACTGTTGCAGGTATTTTTGAGTGACATTGGAGAGCATTTGCAGGATAATTGAAGTGCATTCTGAGCCTTTGACAGGCTGTGATAGTATTTGTCACTGTGGGTAGATTTTTCTTTGCAGATTTTACTTGTGCATTTTATATCCCAGGAAGGGATTTCACTTGGTCAGTCTGTTGTATTTTTTGAGATTATCTAGTGAAAATGGCTCAAAACAACTCAAATGAGGTGTTCGGGGTTCTCACATAGGAGGATAAGTTGGATAGCACCAACTACTCCTTGTGGAGTTTCATGGTTCGCAATATCTTGGTTGGCAGACATCTTTGGGATTATGTCAATGGGGATGAAGCAAGACTAGATACAGCTACTACACCTGTCACTCCTATAGCTGGAGGCAGGGGTAGAGGTATAAATGTAGCACAGGTGGTTGGAGCAGCCGCTCCAAAAGCTCCCACAGCAGAATAGAAAAGATGGGACTCTAGAGATGCACAAGCTCTTTCAGTAATTTCTCTTTCTGTCAAGAGGTTCATTATACCTCAGATTCGGTCATGCAAGACATCTATGGTAGCTTGGGAAATACTAGAGAGTATGTTTGCAGCAAGAAATGATGCCAGGGTTTTCTTTCTGAAGCAAGAACTTTCCCATACACATATGGAGGAGGGAGATTCCATGAATTCTCACCTCACAAAGCTTCAGGACCTCGAATATTGATGAAGTCATTCCGGATTCAGAGATGATCACCACCACTCTGAACTCTCTTCCTGAGTCCTATCTCAATTTTTACACCTCGTTGAATTTGTCATTGAGGGCGGGTAGCAATCCTCTCTCCTTTCACGAGTTGGTAGGACTTCTGTTGCAGGAGGAACAAACTCGTAGAAATATGGCAACCTGGGCTGGCGAGCATGCTATGCTCTCCAAGTTCAAGCCCAAGGGTAAAGGGCAGCAAAAGCCACATGCCAATTAGCCCACACATCAGCATAAAGCTGATTCTGGATAGCCTTCTTATAAGGCAAAGGGTGATACAAATAAGCAGAAAAAGAAAGGCATCTATCATTATTGCAAAAAGCCAGGTCATTATATTGGAGAGTGCAAAAAGCGCATAGCCAAGAGAAGAAAAGGGATTCCGGTATGGCTGTATCAAATGCATCAGTTCCACATTCTCATGATGGAGGAGATGTTGCAGCCAATTTGGTTGAAGAGCACTACGCTTTTCTATCTTGCACTTCAGATTTTTTAGTGGGTAGTTCTGATATTACAACCACTCATGATGATGACCCATATGCTTTCTTGACTTGCAGCTATGATGCTTCAAAGGATGAATGCTCCTTTAGTGTTGATGACACACTCCATACTCGGTATTTTGACAGTGGTGCTTCAAAGCACATCACTTCCAAGAAAAGTCTGTTTGTGACTCTGCATTCTTCACCCACCAAGAAGAAGGTAACTTGTGCAAATAATTCTTCGTATTCAGTGTGTGGAGTGGGAGACATTATTCTCACATCCACTGATGGCACAAATTTCAAAATTTCAGATGTACTCTATGTGCCAGGGATAAAGAAGAACTTGCTTACAGTGTCCTCACTCAATAGAGGAGGATTTCATGTTGTTTTTTATGATGACAAGTGTGCAGTTAGAGACAAAGAAAATGACTATGCTTTGATGTTGTCTAGCACTTTGTATCAGGGTCTTTTTCAGCTTGATCTATATGAAAAAAGATCCCATCTTGCATTATCAGTTAGCACTCCCACTGCTGCGATGCAGAATGCGCAGTTATAGCATGCCAGGTATGGGCACATGAACTATGGCAGCTTAATGACACTTCAGAGGCATGATATGGTTGATGCATTGCCTCCCTTGGAGTCACCTCCTCCTCATGCATGTGAAGGCTGCATTCTTGGCAAAATGCATAGACTTCCATTCAAAAAGGATGGTGCAGTGAAAGCTACACGAAAATTATAGCTTATTCACAGTGATGTCTGTGGTTCCATGAGGACACCTGCTTTTGGGGTTATCTCTATTTTGTTACATTCATAGATGACTTTACCAACTACACTTGGGTCTATGGTCTCAAGGCAAAATCAGAAGTGTTTATGCATTTCAAACACTTTGTGGCTATGGTTGAGAATGAGACAGGACTCAAGGTGCAGACACTTCGAACAGATCGAGAGGGGGAGTATATGTCTCATGAATTTGAGACATTTTTGAAAGAAAAAGGGCATCATGCATTAGCTTACAGTGAGGGTTACACCTCAACAGAATGGCAAAGCTGAGCGAAAAAATCGCACCGCCATAGAAATGGACAGATGCATGCTTACAAGTAAGAAGTTGCCTCACAGGTTTTGGCTGGAAGGCCTTATGTGTGCCAACTATATTTTAAATCGGGCTCCTACAAAGGCTTTGAAGACAATCACTCCCTATGAAGCATGGCATGGGAACAAGCCTTCAGTGGACCATTTCAGAGTTTTTGGTTGTGTTGCATATGCCCACGTGCCTGTGGAGTTCAGACACAAGTTGTCAGATAAGGCACTCAAATGCATTTTTGTGGGATATAGTTCACAAAGCAAAGGCTATCGTCTCTACAATCCAGCTACACGCAAGATTTTTGTTGATAGAGATGTTATATTCTCTGAAAATTCTGCACATACACATGCTGAATTTCAGATTCCAGCCTCTTCAGATGATGTGTTTGAGGGGATGCTTCCTATAGCATTTGGTTCCCCTGCTAAAACTCAGAATTTACAACAACGTCCATCAGATCCACATGTACAAATTCAGCCCCCAGCTGAATTAGTACAACCTCAGGGTGTGGATGAAGTTGTCAGGCAAGAAATTCAAGAGATACATGCAGCCAAAACAGTCCCGCATTGGTTACTTCAGACTCTCAGGGAGAGTAAGCTTGAAGCTCCATTGCCTAGCAGGGAGAGTCAGCTTGAAGCTCCATTGCCTAGCAGAACTCGTAGTGCAGTAAGGCACATGGGGGGGGCTCTTTCAGTTGAATCAGCTTATGCAGGTACTCTTCTTGATGAGGAGGAGCCTGAGACATTTGAACAAGCAAAGGATAATGTGCATTGGATGAATGCCATGCACGATGAATTGCAGTCCATTCATAAAAATCAGACTTGGGATGTCGTGGATTTGCCACCAGGTAAGAATGCCATAGGTACACGTTGGGTTTTCAAAGTCAAAAGAAAGCCAGATGGGTCCATTGATCAGTACAAGGCAAGGCTAGTTGCAAAAGGATATGCTCAGAAAAAGGGCATAGATTATGAGGAGACTTTTGCTCCTACGTCCAGAATGACCACCATCAGGTCAGTTAAAGCAATGGCTGCAAATTTTAAATGGAATGTTTATCAGTTGGACATTAAAACAGCTTTCCTTAATGGAGACTTGTTGGAAGAGGTTTCTATCAAACAACCTCCGGGCTTTGAAATTGCAGGAAATGCACATCAAGTATGCAAGCTGAATAAAGCTTTGTATGGGCTGAAACAAGCCCCACGTGTATGGTATGTCAAAATTGATGCCTTTCTAACCAGCAAGGGGCTGGACAATAGTCCAACTGAGAGCACCCTCTACATCAAGAAGGATGGGGGGGATATTTTGGTCATCATTCTTTATGTAGATGACATGCTGCTCACCAGATCAAATAAGGAAGTAATTGCAGATTTCAAAGTCCAATTGAAAGCTACATTTGATATGTCAGACTTGGGCTTGTTGCATTTTGGGGATCCAGTTTATTCAAGAGAAACGTGGCATTGTTATGTCTCAGTCCAAGTATGTTCAAAAGCTCTTGGATAGATTCAACATGCATGATTGCAAGCTTATGTCCACTCCCATGGAGCCGGGGCTGAAGCTTACAATGCATGATGCGGGTGAATCAATTGATATCACACTCTATAGACAGGCTGTTGGATGTTTCTCAGGTGAGCATGTATATGCACAGCCCAAAGATTATGCATTGGCAGGCTGTAACACGCATCTTTCATTACTTGCAAGGTACAAAGTCTTTTGGCTTGATGTTTTCCAAGGGGGGTGACTTGCAGATGCATGCTTACAGTGACTCAAATTGGACTGGAGAATATGATACTAGGCAGTCCACCAGTGGAAATTGTTTCTTTCTAGGACATGCTTGCATTTCTTGGCTGAGCAAGAAACAATCTACAGTGGTTACCTCCTCATGTGAAGCTGAGTACAGGGTAACTTTCACGACGACAGTTGAATGTGTTTGGCTGCGTCGTTTGTTTGCTGATCTTCATCTTTCATTGGAGGGTCCTCCTCCGATTCTCACTGATAGTCAGAGTGCTATAGCAGTGGCAAAGAATCCTGTGTTTCATGCTCGCACGAAGCACATTGAGGTTCACTATCACTATGTCAGAGAGAAGTTGCATGCAGGAGAGATCAGTATGATCTATGTGTCAACACATGACAATGTTGCAAACATCTTCATCAAAGCACTTCCACGTGAAAAGTTTGAGACATTTCGCAATGCCTTGAACTTATCTCCTTTTGGTGATTGATCATTTCCTTGTACATGACATTGGCACTGCAGGGGGGTGTTAGAATTATTATTATATTCTAGCAGTGACCAATGTAGTGTAATAAGTAGGTTAGGGGCACTTTTCCCTCTTTAGAGGTTTTTCCTCCTAATGACAGTTAGTTCACTAACTACGGTTAGTGAAGGATAAGGTTTTACCACTTAGACAAAACCTTTTCCTTTTCTTGTATTCAGTCACTTCATCTATTGCAATCTCACGTTCAGCTCTCTTGCTCTCTCACTCTCTCTTTCTCACAAAAACGCCAAGCAAAAAGGTAATAATGGAAGTTCATGATAGTGACGAAACTGATGATAATATTCCTGGAAACCTAGATGATTATATGTGTACTCATAAAAAGTACAAAGGCATAGACATTGGTTAATACAGCAAATTTTGAAAAATACACATTGGTTAATACAATGATTAAAAAAGAATCGCTAGACCAAACAAAACCTTTTTCCTGCAAATTTTTGTATGAATCTACATAAATGTGTAGATTAATTGACAGAATCTGCCAGAGGCAAAAAATTGATTTGACACGAGTCAGAGAATAACTAAATCGTCGTTGGGCTTGTTAACCCAGAGTTATGAATTATTCATGACAATGGAGGTTTGGTACCTTTGAAATACAACTTGCCTCACTCATATGGAGATTCTCAGCATTAAAAGAATGACTAAAGAGCAAGGATCACAATTGCTCACATCAGCCAGCATGGAAGGTCTCTTCTTACTGTCTAGAGCTCAACTCAAGTTGCAATATTCTGTACTCTTTTTTCTTGTTTGTTGCAGATGTGATGACTATATACAACAATGTAGAGACCTGGTCATTCAACAAGATTACTGTCACAACTCTCTCCAAAATGCCACTTGATCACATGCAATCCTGGAAGTTTGATGCCATGAGAATTTCATTCATGGTCTTTGAGGATATCGGCTCTGAGTATGCAAGATCTAGTAATAAAATCATGAGTTTCAAACTTGTTGAGCTTTATTGAAAAGCTCTTTCCATCTCTCGTGATCTTTACCAGGACCATCACCCTGCAAGCACACGAACTGGCATCAATATTGCTAGACCCGCTTGAGGAAGGCAAAAGGAAAAGACAGAAAGACATGTATGGCATCGGTGCAACCAAAAAGTAGAAAAGTAACATCTTTGACAGTTGCACAATTTAAGAACACTGTAGAAAGCAAATTGCGAAAGTAGCCAGCAAAGTGATCCCCACGTGAGAGACCACCACTGTCCTGGTGTGGAACAGAAGGCTTACACCTGACCAATTTGGAGAGCATAGTAAGTCTGAGCATGTAACTAAGCTCACCGTTGCCAAATGATGAAGCACCATACCATTGGCAAACCATTAGGAAACAAATTACAATATGATTAAGGGCAATTCACTGCATGACATTTCTATTTCAAGAAATGTTCCTATATGTTCATATATGTTCCCATACAATATTGTGATAGAGATTAAAGCATCAAAAGCATCCCGAAAACATCTTTGAATGCACACCAATAGCCATCACAAACTTAAGTCAGTGAAAAGTATTCTTAGGTGAGGCCATCTCTCACTATTTTCCCCGGCAAATGGATTGTGTGTCAATGCATCTTTTACATAATAAGATCAAGAAAATGACAAAATCCGTTTTACAAGAGTTCATCAGCACAGAACTAAATGATATTTGGACACCGGTGTCCAAATTACTTTTAAGAAGTTACATCAGCTGCCTTTGAAGTCTTTTGGGAACATAAGACATTATATACCTTGACGCTAATCCTCGGCTTAGTAGACTGAATACAGCACCCTTATGCTATTGTGAGTTGATGTAGTGTGCACAACACTGGATGGTCTGGTCTAGATTGAGAGCCTAGCCTCCTGCCATCTACTGGGCGGATCACGAGATGCTGTGCCGAAGGTTCTTTGGGAACGGGTTCTGGTGTTATGGGATGCCAGAGCTATAGGCATGGTCTTGTGGAAGTCTGATCTCTAGCCCATGTGCTCAGGGGTGGCTGGGAGGTCAGTCGCCTGCTAATTGTCTTGTTGTTTTGCCGATTGCTGTTTTGGGCTGTGTCTATGGTTAAATCCAAGAGAAGACACTACAATTGGTATCAGAGCAGCCCTCAAACACGAAGATCGTTGCAAGGTATGCAATTGCGAGGTGCCACCTATGTGTTTCCTATAGTGAAGGTGCTTTTGTGACTTAATCTCGTGTGTTGACATAGAAACTGGTTTGATTCATGGAGTATCATGTAGTTGGTGAATTTGAGGTAGTTACCAGAATCGTTATGGGGAGTGATTGAAGCTTACAATCTTGTGCATCACTCTAGAAAGTGGTTTCCTTGTGCTTTCCTTGTGCTGGACTGTTCGTTGGCCAGAGGAAACCAAAGTAGGGTCTGATTGTTAAAACTAGAGAAATTCGCATAGCCAGGTGAGGGTGTTGTCTAGTGAGACACGTTATGGTTAAGTACGATTTGCTGAAGCAGAAACTCACCTACATTAATTGCGGAATTAAAACTGAGTGCTCAGCAGATCATTGCACAGGAATTACTAATGCGAAACACACCTGTTTAAGCTGTGAATTAGTTTCTGTTAGTTTACACAGGTGTTGCAGACGTTGTGCAAGAATCAGAAGTTCAAAGAGACGAACGAGAGCAAGAAAGCAAAGAAAACCAAGAACATTGGCATGCAAGCGAAAGGCTGAGTAAGTGTTGCGTTCACTCAGGATGCTCATATATTGATCATGAAGATGCATTCCAAGAAGGGAGGGCGAGTCGTTAGACTCGCCTCCTCCACATCCTAACTCACTCCAGATTCACTGGATTGTACGTCCCCCCCTCAATCCAGTGACTGCAAAGGTATCTGGAGTGTTGGAAGGAGGCCAATGCCAGTTCTGAGAAATTGGAACTGATCCTTAGGAAGAGCCTTTGTAAAGAGGTCGGCTAGCATGTGGGTTGTCGAGCAGTGGCGAAGGTCCATCCCTCCGCGTTGAGCTAGGTCTCGGGTGAAATGGTATTGTGTGCCTACATGCTTGGAGCATTTGTGTTGACAGCCATTTTTGCAGAGGAGGACGCAGCCGTTGTTGCTGTTGTACATGATGGAGTTGATGAAAGTAATTCCGATTTCTTTTGCAAGAGTGTGTAGCCACACATGTTCCTTTGCTGCTTGATATAGTAAAATGTAAGCAGCCTCTGTTGATGAGAACGCTATTGATCTCTCTTTGGAGAAAGCCCATGAAAAGGGTCCTCCTGCAAGCAAAAACACAAAGCCGCTTGTGAAGTGACAGTCCTCAGTGTCTCTCGACCAATTGGAGTCAGCAAATCCTGTCAAATGTGGTGTGTGGGGATGGTATGCGATGCCAAGTGTGGACGTGCCATGGAGGTAACAAAGAAGTCGCTTGGCTGCCTGCCAATATTGTAAGCCGGGGTTCGTCATAAATTGAGCCAGTTTGGTGACTGCGGTTGAAATTATGCATACCATAGCATACATTAGAGATCCGACTAGGTTTCGATTCGAGGGGTGTGGAGACGATCGTACAATGCGTCATGTATTATTTTTGAAGCATTGCCTGAATATATATATAACGGTGCTGATGCAGAAACGTAGAGCCTGTTGAGTTTTCTGTATCACCTTGGATGCCAAGATAGTAATGAAGAGGGCCTGAATCTATCAAGGAAAACTCCTCAGATATCTCATTTGAATGAGTTGCAGATGACAATAAGATCATCTACGTAGAGGGCGATGACCAAGAAGATTGAATCCGAGATGCAGATGTAGAGGGTTGGGTCAGATAGCAGTGTTGAAATCCATATTGCATAAAGAATGAATCAATTTTCAGGTCCCAAGAGTGCGAGGCTTTTTGAGACCGCATAGTGCTTTTCTAAGGTACTTTTGGCTTGCGGAAATCTAGCGGGAGAAATGTCTTCCTTACGATCACCGTGCAAGAATGCCATTTGTGCGTCCAACTGGTGGACACGCATGTGGTGTAGTGTAGTGTTGGATGGAAACGATTCGGCACACAAGGGCGAACGTGTCAATGTCGTCAGCCCCTTTTGTTTGTGTGAAGAACGAGCGAACTAAACGTGCTTTGAAGCGAGAGATGGATCCATCTGACACAAATTTCAAATGAAATACCAATTTGGGGATTATGGCTCGGCGTCCGGGGGGAAGTGAAACTTGTGGGGAGGGGGGCCTTGCCGGGTCGATGGTGGATGACATCATCAGGTGGCGGGGTGGAGAATGTTGCAACTGAGGGAGGTATTGGCAGTGGGGAAACTATGGGGGGAGTTGGAGAGGTGACCCATGGCGGGATAACGGACGTGGGTGGTGGTGGAGGGGGTGGGAGAGAGCTGGTTGTGGGGTCATGGGTGGGGAATGGAAAGAAGGGTCAATGATGAGGAATATTCATGTTGGTCATCCACCACGAATACAACATTGTGGCAAATAGAGCGCCTTTTGGAGATAGGGTCAAATTCCTTTTAGCCGCAACTGTTGTGACCATAGCCAACAACTTCCCCTCCCTTGTGAAGCTTGTTGTGATGTTCTACAGGAACATGGGTGAAAACAAGACACCCTAACATGCGAAGGTGCTTGCAGTTCGGTGTGCGACCGTGCCATAGCCTGTGTTGATACCAATGTGGGAGATAGACAACAATAGAAGCGGCCTCATCCCAAAGAAAGCGCACCAAATTTTAGCCGTGAGGCATGCATCTCGACATTTCTATGATGACGCGGCTTTTTCCTTTTGGTAATCCATTTTGCTCGGGCATGTAGGGAACTACAAATTCATGTTTGAGTCCAGTGGTTGTGCAAAAATTATAAAAGGCTTGATTGCGATATT
This sequence comes from Dipteris shenzhenensis, assembly GCF_047967505.1. NCBI lineage: Eukaryota > Viridiplantae > Streptophyta > Polypodiopsida > Gleicheniales > Dipteridaceae > Dipteris > Dipteris shenzhenensis. The sequence continues at coordinate 44,194,344 of NC_141599.1, forward strand.
CTCCGCCGTTATCTGAGCACAATGGTTTGATGCAGTGGCCAGTCTAGGTCTCTACAAAGGCTTTCAAGTCTTTCAATTTATCTAAGACGGCATCTTTGGTTTGAAGGAAGTATAGCGGAGAAATCATCAATAAAGGTCACGTAGTACCTAGAGCCGCCAAGAGAATTGGTAGGGGTGGGCCACTGACATCGCTGTGGCTGAGATCTAGGATGCCATCTACGCGGTTGCCTGGGTGTCATTGTAGAGGGTCCTTGTAGTCTTTCACAAACACACAGCCTGCGCATACTTCGAGGTCAGCATCTCATTTATAGTCAAATCCGTCAACCAGGGAATGTTTGGCAATGCTTTTACGTTTAGCTGTGATTAAGTTGAGCTTTGGCCACGGTGGTGAGTGCGATTTGTGAGGTTAGAGGGTGGAGAATTGTGGCATGGAGCCAATAAAGGCCTCCGAAGGTGGCACCAGTAGTGTTAAGCGCTACTGTGGTGAAGGAGAAGACATCGGCCTTTGGAGAAGGTGATTTCAAATCCTCCTCAATCCAGAACGACAACTGAAAGTAGATTCTTTGCAAGTTGAGGAACATGAAGGACATCATTAATGACGCCTTGGTAGCCATTGTGAAGGGAGATAGATTCCTTGCCCACTACTTGGATCGAGCCATTCTCCCCTACAAACACCTCTCTTCCTCACGGAAGAGCCTGGTATGTGGAAAATGCACTTAGATCTAAACACATCTGGCAGCTCACGCCACCAAAGTTAAGATACTAGTGATAATCTATCCCCGTGCTTCCCTCTTGCATTCCCTTGAATGCGAAGGCAAACTCCATAGCATCAAGAGGGCTAGTTTTCCCTTGAAGCCGAGCCATGAGAGCTTAGGTTGGGTGTCTGCAAGTGAATGGCCGAAATGGGCATGCATCTGTTCATGCATATGGAGGTTGTCTATACGTTTTGGGAAATCCTTAGCGTAGTGACCTTGGTTGTTGTAATAGTAGCAATTGTAGTCTAGAGGACCTCTTATCTCAGATGGACTTCTTGGGGACGTTGATAGGACAAAACCTGTATCAAGTTTTTAAGCACTGTATCTAGATGTGGGTAGGCACATAGTTGTACACATCTAGGGTAGGTGTGGGCTTTTGGCATTTGTGGATTTTTCTTTCACAAGCATGATGGACTGATGTATAGTTTTTTGAGACAATAAAGTATGTTTTGCAGGGACTTCATGGGAAATGATGAAATGCAATGTGGTTGTACCAGATCTCCAGAGCAAGTCAATGTGCACTTGCATGTTACAGGAATTTGATATGTTCTGGTGTCCATGTCAAGGGGCTTTTCATGTGTGTGTACGGGGTGCATGCAAGCTTTAATGTGCATGCTAATGTGTGTGGGAATTGCGTGACTAAAGGTCCAAAATGTGCATTTAATGTGCCTTGGGGGGATATTTGCATTTTTTTAATGGAAGAGTGGTAAATTCTACGTGATGACATGGCTGGAAAATCTGGAAGGGAATGTATGCATGCAAGGTGGTTTCGTGATCAAGGATTGGGGATGCTCTGCCTGATGAGTGGGCTAATACGTGGGATGGCGGCTACTGGAGAGTGCTGGAAAACGTTGATGAGCGAGAGAGATCGAGTTGGGGGGGAGAGAGCAGAGAAGGAAGAGAGAGGAAAGGATCTGTTGGTCGATGAACGGATGGTTCATGGGCTTCAATGTATTGTACAAAAGCAGTGCATCAAGGTGTAGAGGGTTGTGATGATCTGAGAGGGCGTTTGGACTGTGTACGGGCTGTCAACGGGGTGTGATGTTGGAGGAAGTTAAAGATGTCATGCCTACAGTGTCAGCAGATGAGTAAGAGGATCTTACATTTAGAACTCGGAAATATCATGCTTGCTTATAATATTTTTGAGAAATGGGGAGTAGATGCCATCGGTCCTCTACCCATGACAGCTAGGGAAAATTGTTATGTGCTGACAGCTGTGGATTATTTGACGAGATGGGCTGAAGCACGAGCAGTACGGGCTGTCAATGCGAAATCTGCATGTAAATTTGTGTATGAGGATATCTGCTGTAGATTTGGTGTGCCACTGGAAATGCTTTCTGATAGAGGTCCAGGTTTCAAGAGTGAACTGATGGATTTATTATGTGGTAAGCTGAAGATTAAACACAGATATGCAAGTCCCTATTATCCTCAAATGTAATGGGATGAATGAAAATTTTAATGTTGTGTGTACTAATATCATGGGAAAGATCATGAGAACACATGAGAAGGAGTGGGACCTTGCTTTGCACTCGGCTTTATGGGCTTACAAAGTTGCAGTAAAAGAAGGCACCCAGTTTTCACCATTTCATCTTGTTTACGGGAAAGAAGCTCTATTACCCTTGGAAGTAGAAATTCCTGCATTACAAATGTTAATGAAGATAAACGAGGATTCAAATTCTACTTTCCAGAACTGGTTATTGGATTTGTAGGAAGCACAACTAGACAGACAAAAGGCGGTGGAACATTATGCTTTAATTCAAGAGGAGAATCAGAAGAGAGCAAATAGAAAGAAAATTGAGGAGGGTGATCTAGTTTTGAGATACACCAGTAGTTTGGATTCTACCTTCAAGAAGAAATTTGTGACCAAAAGGGAAGGACCTTTTCGTGTGACGAAGAAATTCAAAAATGGTTCATATCAACTTGAGAATTTGGATGGTCAGTAGCATAAGAATAGAGTCGATGGCTTCAGACTAAAGAAATACTTTCATAGGATCATGAGTGTGGGCAGCTGTGGACCTACTGTGATGAAACCAGATAAGCTGGAAGACCTCATGGATGAGTATATCTCTAAAGGAATGCAAATCTTATATACCCCTATTTGCAAAACATGAATGTCTGAAGACTGGGGGATGGGCAAAATGATAGGACAAAACATGTATCAAGTTTTTTAGCACTGTATATAGCTGTGGGTAGGCACATCGTTGTACACATCTTGGGTAGGTGTGGGATTTTCGCATTTCTTTCACAAGCATGATGGACTAATGTATAGTTTTTTGAGACAATAAAGTATGTTTTGCAAGGACTTCATGGGAAATGATGAAATGCAATGTGGTTGTACCAGATCTCTAGAGCAAGGGTATCCAGTGTATGGTCAAGTAAAAATGTTTTTGAGGACAAGTAAATCAAGTCATGAAGGGTTCTTTTATTTTTTTTTCCTAAGTCAATGTGCACTAGCATGTTACAAGAATTTGATATGTTTTGGTGTCCATGTCAAGGGGCTTTTCATGTGTGTGTACGGGGGTGCATGCAAGGTTTAATGTGCATGCTAATGTGTGTGGGAATTGTGTGACTAAAGGTCCAAAATGTGCATTTAATGTACCTTGGGGGATATTTGCATTTTTTAAATGGAAGAGTGGTAAATTCTACGTGATGACATGGATGGCGGCTATTGGAGAGTGCTAGAAAACGTTGATGAGCGAGAGAGATCGAGTTGGGGGGGAGAGAGCGGAGAAGGAAGAGAGAGGAAAGGATCTGCTGGTCGATGAACGGATGGTTCATGGGCTTCAAAGTGTTGTACAAAAGCAATGCATCAAGGTGTAGAGGGTTGTGACAATCTGAGAGGGCGATTGGGCTGTGTACGGGCTGTCAACGGGGTGTGATGATCTGAAAAAAAAAAGCACAGGGCTGATGGACGACTAGCTGGCAGAGAGCTAATGGGCTGATCGACATGAAGTGCGAGTCGCTTATTTTTTTGGGCTGTGGGTTTGTTACCTTTAATCACGCACAAGTGTGCAGGCTGCGTGGGGGAGCTTAGCTGGAACAGAAGACAGATTGGAAGTTGTCGCTGCTGGAAGCACTCGTGATGTGGCTGCTTACAATTTTGAGTATGACGTACAGCTTGTGTGCAGATGCAATAGTGACTGAACGGAAGTCATGATAGGGACTCTGATCGTTGAGGTTTCATGAATCTATAGGTGGAGGGGATGACTCGATGGATTAGCATTCTTGGGGGTTCTTTGTGCATGAGGATTCCATACGAGAAGCATAAGTACGAGCTGTTTATCATATACAAGCTGCTCAAAGGAGGTGTTGTAGATACATCATGTGTGGTTGATCTGTCATACAAAGAACGACTGTGTGTATGAACAACTCTTGGTTGACACAGAGCTACAACAAGTCAAAGCCTTCTTTCCCCTCTTTCAAAGAGTCTCTGTGTTCCTATGTGTGTGTGTTCTAGTCAGATTGTGTGGAGATTGACTTGTTATTTGTGTGCTCTGGATATCTGCTCTGGAACCTGGTTCGTAAGCTCATCATCTATGAGCCCACATTGCAGCTGATCCTCATGAAGTCTTAGCTATCTGACGTGGTGAAGTATATAATTCCCTGGTTGTCTTTCCTTTTTTTTCCTTATCAACATTCTTGGGAAATGGACCGGTACGCTAGGGGTTGGATTGGTCACGGGGGAGTGGGAGGTCCTATAGGCATGGGAAGGATTGGTCCTCCCAAGAATGCATGCATGGTCTTCAATTGTGCAGTCTTGCGGCGTGCTTTTTCTTGGAGCGGACGTGCATTGACATTCTTGACTGTAATGTCATCTCCCTTCCCTTCTATTGTCATGATCAAGGGCATGCTCCGAAGAATCGTGAATACGAACTCTGAAGGTGGCACAGGGGCTCCAGCTACTTCAAGTTGTCGAGCGATGGCCTTGAGATGTTCTATGTGTTGGGCAACAAACTCCACTTCATTCATGTTGAGGTTGCTGAGGGTTTGTTGCGGCATGAGTATGCTACTCACATCACGTTCTTTGTAAATGGTGCGTAGAAGCTCCCATACCTCATGTGCGGACTCGCAATCTGGCTTGCAGGCGTCTCCCCCAAGGTCAAGCATATTATCAAATCGCCTTGTCATCCTCTGGCAGTATGCGTCGCAACTTGAGGCGTTCGATGAGCTGTGACTTGTCCAATATCGATCCACGTTGGCTGAGGATGGTCGTCGAGAGAGGGGCAGGTGTGGCGGCTTCAACAACACGATTCGGTTGTATGACGATGGGCGTGGAAGATCCATGACCAGGTGCTCAATAGTGGTTGGCTCAATTTCATTGCCGTTTACAATCGCCCAAAGGTCTTTCTCTTCCAACACCATACAAATCTTCCACTTCCATAGGGTGTAGTTGGGTCCTTTGGTTAGGGGACCCTAGGCTTGAGGGAAGTAGGCTAAGGTGGGTCTAGAAGACAAGGACGCCCGTTGGCTATATTTAGCCAAGGGCACTTTCCATAATGCAAGATGCTCTTCTATATAAGAGTGGCCAAGGCTATTGGGAGTTCATTCAGTGTGCACACACCACTGGATGGTCCGAACTAGATCGAGAGCCTAGACTCCTGCCATTTACATGATAGATCACAACATGCTATGCCGAAAGGCTCCTTGGGAATAGGTTATGGTGGTATGGGATGTTGATGCTATAGGCATGGGCTTGTGGAAGTCTCATCTCTTCTTGGGGGTGGTTGGGAGGTGGATCGCCTACTCGTGATTATCTTATTGTTTTAATAATTACTGTTTTAGACTGTGTTTAGGGTTAAATCCTAGATGCGGGATCCTACAAAAGAGATGACGCCTCACCCCTAGCCCCAGCTCTCTCATCGCTCTCCCTCGAACCTCTCGCATGGCCCTAACCCCAACCTTGTGAGCCTCGACCTCCCGTGCCATTGATGGGCGACCCGACCTCTTGTGCCTTAACTTGACCGTGACACACTGCCCTCGCGCACCTCACCTTGGCCCCCAACGTGTCTCATGCCACCGCCGACACCCAAACCTCTTGCTCCTCGGCTCAACCACAACGTACTGCCCTCGCGCCGGCACCAGCCTCCCGTGACATCCCTCCCTCCCCCGAACCTTGCGCATGGCCCCAAACCTCACCCTTGCACTGCCCTCTTGCGGATTGCCCTTGAACCCGCCACCCTCCCTCCCCCGAACTTTGAGAGGTTGTAACTTTCACATCCGTACTTGGATGGAGGTGATTTGAACTGTTGCGACGGGCACGACATCCTCTTTGAGATGAGAGCATGGGTTTTTCCGAAACTACTCGTCCCAAACATCTATTGGGGCTCAATCTTGTATTCCTTGTCTCACTCCTACATCCCTCCCCTTCTATAGCAACGCCATGAACAACCTCCCCCTCCATGTTTGTGTGCACGATGCACCCTCCGGCCCCTGCATCCCTCCCCTTATATAGCAGCGCCATCAACAACCTCCCCCCTCCATGTGTGTGTGTGCTCAATGCACCCCCCTTGTGTGTATGCATGACCCCCCCCCCCTTGCCTGCATGTGCGACCCTTCCCCCACCCCCCCTTGCTCACATGGGCCACCCAACCCCCTGCGTCCATGCACGCCCTCCCCCTTGCGCAAATGTGTCCTGCCCCCTTGTGTGCATGAGCAAGACCCCCTCCCCCCTCCGCATGTTCGTCCCCCCCTGCGCGCACATGCGACCCCCCTTCTCCCGCCCTTGTGCATATGTGGGACCCCCCCTTGCACACATGCGTGATCCCCCCTTTCCCCCATGCGCGCATGTGCCCCTCGCCCTTGCACGCATGCGTGACATCCCCTCCCTCCCCCTTTGCACACATGCGCACCCCCTGTGTGCATGCACAACCCCCCTCCCCTTGTGTGTATGCGCTCCCCCCCCCCTACACGCATGTGCGAAACCCCCACCCACTCCATGCCCCCCCCTCCCCCCTGCATGCATGCGCAACCCCCCCCCCTCCCACCCACCCACCCACCTCATGCGCCACCCCCCCTTTGCGTGCATACATGACCCCCCTCCTTGCGCGCATGCACGCTCCCCCCCGGGCCCCCCCTCCCCCTCCTTGCGTGCATGCGCAACACCCTCCCTCCCCCCCTTGCGCCTATGCACGACCCCCCCGGCCCCCATGCACGCATGTGCGAAACCCCCGCCCACCCCATGCCCCCCCTTCCCCCCCGTGCCCAACACTCCATGCCCCCCCCTCCCCACCCCATGCACCCCCCCCCCCCCCTTTCTTGCGCACATGAGAGAGAGAGAGAGAGAGAGAGAGAGTATAACCTAGGTGATAAAGCAAGCATGTGAGCATACATGCACGCAAGATTAGTATAATTGTTCAACCAAGCCTATAAAGGGAAAGCTCATGAAAAATGCATGAAAATAGTAAAAACTGGGTTTCACCTCAACAGAGTTAACTTCATATGTTTGCCCACATGTACAGTCAAGATCCAATGCTTGAATACATGCCTCAGCTACAATGATCCGGCTGGCCTCACCAACAATCTTGTCCCCTAAAAAGTTTGCAGAAGATTATAAGCTTATTAAGTCTAGAAGAAGATTTGTCACATGTTATCTTTTGTAAATGCTATTCAGAAATTGCCAACCAGACTGTTAACTTAAGGTACAAACATACAGTTTCCAAACAAATAGAATAAATATAATATATTCCCATTCTGTGAATTTGACAATATAGAATATTGCCTGCCTCAAAGCAAGTTGGACAAACCTTGCCCTATCACTACTGAACGCCTTGTGCCTGATGTTGCTTTCAGCAAAGTGTTAACATCATAGGAAGTGTATGGTCCATCTGTTAGCCTGCCTGCCCTGTTTTGACATAAAAAGTGAGCAGCAGGCAATAAAAGCATTACTTTAATAACAAAATGACTTCCTTGGGTGTTAGCCAGATATCAAACTCACACATTCCCGGCCCCAGTTTTTTAAAGAGTAGCTAAAACAAAAATACCCATGTGCCTGAGTGGCTTAACTCATAAACTTCATCCTGCACCTTCCACCTTCCATGTTGGCTTACCTGATTATCGTGTAAGGGATGCCAGAACTTCGCAAGTAGTCTTCTGCCATCTTTTTGAACTTCAAAACTCCAAAGAGATTCATAATGCTGCAACCAGCATCACAGCACTAGTGTTTATATCATATAAAACTTCATCTTCAAAAATTAGAGGTGATATAACGTATTTTGTAGCAAAAAGAAACAATTTCAAGAAGCATGAAATGAATGCCAATGAATAGACTCACTTCCATGGTAACTGATCATATTTTGTTACACCAATGGAAGACACGAGCACAAATCTTTGAACAGTCTTCGGGAGTGCACTTATCAGATTCCGAACTCCATGCCAATCTTGCATAATGAAATTGTTTCAAAGCATTGTTAGTTTGGTGCACTACATCACAACTTTAACCAATAATAGAAGTGTGGAACTAGCTTAAAAAAGGTCACAACCCAGGGATTAAGCCAGAACTATCAAGCAAGTTAAACTATTTGGCATTTACTGTGTATAACCTCTAGATCAAATTTAAATTATAATTTATTAATACACCTTAAATATGCAAAGGGGCAGATCACAGTTTAGAGGGAAGTCCCAAGAAAGAGGGAAGAATACACTAAAGTGAAATTTTATAATTGTTTCTATTTGCAATGGTGTATATGTATATGATGATGTGTATAATAACATGGCATTCCGCTCCCATTCCCATTCCCTAGCTTTTCCCTGTTCCCATTCTAAGAGGTGTTGGCATTCCGCTTGGCATTCTTATTCCAACTAAGTTGAGGAGATTTTTCCAAGGAAGGCACAACCTTTCTCGATTCTTGAATTTGTGTGAATGTTAAACTATTTGGCATTTAATGTGTATAATCTCTAGATCAAATTTGAATTATAATTTAATAATACTCTAAAAGTGAAATTCTATAATTGTTTCTCTCTTTGCAATGGTATATGATGATGTGTATAATGATGTGGCATTCCATTCCCATTCCCTAGCTTTTCCCCATTCCCATTCTAAGAGGGGTTGGCATTCCGTTGGGCATTCTTATTCCAACTAACTAAGCTGAGGAGAGTTTTCCAAGGAAGGAACAATCTTTCTCGTCTCACAAAGGACTGGCTCTAATAATTAGATATTTCAAATGAAGGCAAAGACATTATATATGGTGGAGATCGATAAAGAAGTTGACGCATCATTGTGGTGGCAAAGAAGATCATAAGATGATAGAAATAATACAGCAAACAGTAATAGGAAGACATCTACCATGTGTGCTGTTTTCATCTACACATGTAATGGAACCAAGGTCTTCAATGAAATGGGGATGCACACTGCCAAGCCTAAAAAGTACTTGACTATCTCATCACAAGTCCACATGAAGTTCACTCTTGAGAGACTTCAACATAGGACACTCTCTTTCTTGATCAAAGGGGTAATATGGAACGTAACTTTCATTAAAAATAAAAAAGTCCCATGAATGAAGCTAGATTGCAACAAATCTTATGTGTTAAAACAACAGTTGCAGCAGGCTCTAAATAGCCTAGGGATTGCAAGGGTGTGAACAACAAATGGACAAAGACCTTGACAGAAATAGCCCCAACTTGTTTCGAAGCAAACAGAGAAGTAAGCAAATGTCATGCAACAACTGCTTGACACACACTTGCAAAGCAATCAGGGCAACCTGGAAGGCAGCAAACAGAGAGAAAAATACATCCAAGGAAAGAGCATGCAAGATTATGAGTCTCAGGTCAATGCCCCACATGTCAGCCTCTATATGAAGATGACATCAGCGCTAGACACCTTTTGATCCACATTGGAGTTAGATTGGACCGATGCATGTGCAATGCGAGCACTGCATGCAATGCATAGGAGGGTGTGGAATCCCAAGGGGGACAGCCACATGATGCTCATCAAAGAGCTGGGCTGCCATTTCTGCAGCAAAGAGGCTGCCATATGGGTAGCATGCAAGGCTTCCATATTGGAAGATTTATGCCCAGCTAAATGGCTGGAAGCCTGGAGATGGGGCATTTACAGGCTCGACCATAGTCCTTCATTAGGCCACCTACGGTTTGGGATATTCAGGGGGCTACATTAGGCGACCTGGGGCCTGTCATAAGTCTCGACTAATGGGGACAAAATTAGGCCACCTGGGGGTCAGGATAGTCAGGGAGGTGATTGGCCATTAGGTCAGCACTGGAGCTGGTATATGGAGGAGAAGGTCAGGCCTACAAGGTCCGCCAGATCTAGTGGTCACGTATCTTAGGACCAGGTCTGCCCTCTACAAGGGCCTGGTTGGCCAGCAGCAAGGGGGCTGGACCAAGTGCCACCTCTATATAATGAACCATTTGGGGGTTCACTCTCTCAAGCCCCAGAGTCTGATGAAGCGTCACTAAAGGAACATAGACCAGGAGGGAGTGTGGTGCTCAGTTTGGTGCAGTCATAGGGCTGCAGGTATTGCAGTGGTAGGCTGCCCACGAGAAGTACTTCCTGGTGACAGTTTGTACCAAATGAGCCCTCAAATTAGAAAAACATAATCAATGACATGCTTTTCCTGCCTACATTGCTGTGCATTACATCTACTTGTGTGCCGCTGTCAGGAGAGAGAGGTCTGAATGTTAGTGTGATCAATGGGAACCCATCATGTTGGCAGAGGGACTAGTGAGGTATAAGCTGCCCCATTACATCTGGCAGAGTCCAGAAGATCTACTCCTCCATCACTTGATGGGAGAAGGCCCTTTGCATCAAGAAAGATGGCTTCGACATCGGTGAAGTGGCCCTTTGAGAAGTTAAGTCACAAGGTTTGAATTTCAGTTTGCAGATTCCAGATTTGTCTACATCATATCGTCATACTTTTGTCAAAGTTTAGAGTGATATCATCATCTGATGATCCAGTCAAGCTCACACTTCTTCACCCATCAATGACAACTTTGCAAGATAAAAAGGGATACCATGAAGCTTTTGTGAAGGAACCAGCTGTATCTTGGGTAAGGGAAATCTCAATTTGATAAAGCAATGTTATGCTCAAGTTGAGATAACACGACCTCGGAGGGATCAGTGGACATTTTCCTTTAGAGGATCAATTGTCGCATTAGCACTTCATGTAAATGGTCAAAGGAATCAATGTCAAGGTCCTTGACGAGGGTGTTATGGCACGGACTAGATGGGTCTAAGGCTATGGGTCTTAAATGCATTAAAATGTGTAAATGTGCCTAGGGGCAAGTGAATTTGATGTGCTCCCAAGAGAGGGGTAAAAGATGTATTTAAAAGGTACCCTAGAATGATGACATGTGGCGGGCTAGATCCATCTAGGGAAATGGGGCTTTGTGGATTAGCATGCAAGTTTTACAAAAACCTATGTAAATTTTTCACGTATGTATGCAGACACAGAGATTTGGTTGGGTGGTTAAAGAGCGTGCCATCACCCGTGTTGATATCAGAGCACAATGTTTGGTGATTGTCGTGGTTTGGAGCTTGACATGCTAACAATGAATTGAGATCGGAGGGATTTGGTGTTATCTTTCGTCATTGATTTGAAGGCATGGAAGACGAGATTATAGGAGCTCACGACTGCAGATAGAGAGCTATTTTGTCTCATGGGCTTGGTGGGGGAAATGGGCGTGAGATCGTCTGGGAGAAGAAACGACAAAAAGGTTTCCGTACGGTGGTCAAGAGCCTGTGAGCACAAGCTAGATTTGCAATTATAGGCCAGAAAAGTATTCTGATCGGATGTCTAACAGTAGTTCTGATATCATAGAGACCTGGTTACACAAATGGGATGAGGATTTCGTCATTTGTGAAATCAAGAATGATATGAAGAAAATCCGTGAGGCCATCCACATGTTTAATGAGGCAACGGATAGATGGTGGATAAAACAGCAGAAGGATGGAGTGGCATCCACTACTTGGGAGGGGTTCAAAACAGAATTTAGAAAACACTTCTTATCTCCTGACGAAGCATCCCAAGCTTGGGATCAATATAGAAATTTTGGTCAGAGAAATTTATCAGTGGCTGAATACATTGATAAGTTTAGAGAAAGTGTAATGAAAGTTTATGAACCTGTACCTCTATCGGTGTAGGTAAAAGATTTTATCTTCAGATTGAACGATCGGATCAAGATGGAAGTTCGGGCTAAGTACACGAACACACTAGACGAAGCAATTGCCATAGCCTTGAACTACGAGGATGCCAAAGGAAACAGACCAAGTGGGTTTGTGCAGGTTGGGACTCAGTATGAGTACCCGAAGGAAACTGGGTTTAAGAAGAAGTAGGTTAGCAAAGGGAGTGCCTCACAACCTAGTGGCCAAGCCAAGTAGGCGAAGCCAGTTAAGACTCCTTCTAAACCAAGTACCACCATTGGAGTGAAAAGAAAAGTAACACCAATGGCAGCCCAGGCTTGGTCGAAGTCTTCTTTGACCCCAGAGCAAAAAGAAAAAAGCGAGGAGATAAGGCTTGTGTTTTGGATGCCTTTAGCCTCATTAGTGGAAAGATTGTCCATGAAACAAGGATCGTCGAATGGCTGAGATGGTGATCTCAGAATGTGACGTGGAGAAATTGAACAAGAGCTCGTTATATAGTGTTGGAGCGCTCCTGCGAGCTTCCCTCTCCCCATCGCTAGCTACCTCCACTCCCTAGCCCCCCCCCCCCCCGCCGCGACCACCCCCCGCCCCCCGTCTCTCCACCCTCGCCTTCCGCTCGCCATCCCCCTCACCCGCCGCCTCGCTCACCCACCACCCATCCCTCCGCCTCGCTCGCCGCCTCCCATCCCCCGCCCCCTGCCTCTTCGCCCTCGCCCCCCCGCCCGCCCTCGCTCACCCGCCCCCCTCGCTCGCTCGACCCGCCCCTCGCTCACTCCACCCGACCCCCTCGCTCCCCGCCTCCATCCCGCTCCCCCCCGTCCCCCGCGCCCTCACCCGCCTCTCCGCCACTCCGCCTTCCACCCCCCCTCGCCTCCATTCCGCTCCCCCCGCTTCCTTCCGCTCCACCTTTTTTTTTTTTTTTTTTTTCGCCCCCCCCCGCCTCCACTCCGCTCCCCCGCCCTCCGATTCACCCCTCCGCCCCCGCCACATCACCCCCGCCCCCCCCGCCCTCCCGCGCCACCCGCCTGCCCCGTACCCTTCACCCCGCCTCGCCCGACCCCCCCCCCCGTTCACCCACCTCGCTTCGCCCGCCCCTCTGCTTCACTTCACCACCCCGCCTCCACCCTCCGCCTCCGCCACCATCCCTTCCATACCCAGGCGCCATCCTCCCGCTTCGTCTCCCCTTTTGGGGTGGCAGCCTGTTCTTCATCGGAAGCTTGCAGTTAGTCTTGGCGGTATGGCGGCCCCCTGCCCGGATCCGGAGGCCCAGTCGGACCCTCCCTCTCCAGATGCCTACCGCGTTATCCTGACAGAGCAACAATCATCTCGTGTGCAGGAGGTTGCCACTGACTTTGCCCGTACCTCTGTTTACGGTAGAGTCATTGGACACTCTCCCTCCAGAGCAACCATCAGGGACTGGCTCCAGTCCACTCTCCTGCTAGAGGATGGCCATATTGAGGAGGTGGCCCTTATGGGAAGGGGCATCTTCTGGCTCAAACTCTCCAATGAGAAAGCTGCGAGCAACCTGATTGCCGGTTCCCCCACATCGGTGGATGGAAAGATTATCATGATAGTCCCGTGGTACCGTGGATTCAGCACAGCAGATTTTGATGTTCGGTTCCGTATACCTCGCCACCCAGTGACACTAGTTTTTCCAGGGCTTGCTGCTGAGCTGCGGCCGATTGTCAGGGACTTGGGCTCCCATTTTGGATGGGTTATGCACGACACCTTCGCCGATGTGGTGACCACGGCAGGAGCCCCCCGTGTCCGAGTGGCTGTGGCAGACCCTGCGACCCTCCCTGCAGTGATCGAGATTGTGACAGATGCCGGCAGCATCACCCAGAGCATGATAGTCACCGGACAGCCAGGTCAGTGCCTGAGGTGCCATGGCTTTGGGCACTTGGCGGCTGCGTGCCCACGCTTCGCCAGTTCATCTCGACCCCCCCCGTCCCCGCCTCCTCCGCCCCCGCCCCCCCCCCCGGACAGTCACGTCAGGAGGAGCCGAGGCAGGCGGAGCCCGGTCCAGAGTTAGTGGGTGGCTGGACCGAGGTTAGAAGGAAAAGAGGAAGGAACAAGAAGATCTCGGATAAAGGCAAGGAGGCAGAGGTTACCCTTCCGGCAGCAGCACCCCAGAGACCTGACAGGCAGCCGCCCCAGGGACCTGGGAGAGCTTCTTCGTCGACGGCAGGCTGCCCTTCACAGCCCCAGATCCCCCCCTCTCCCGCTCCCCCGCCCCTTTCCACTCAGTCCCAGTCCCCTCCCCAGTTTCCCCTCCCTTCGCCCGGCCCGCAGCCTCAGCCTCCGTCTCTTCCTCCTCAGTCTCCTTCTCCTCCCTCTCAGCCCCAGCTCCAGAGGAGTCCCCATCCCCCCCCTCCCTCCGCTCCCCTCGACTCCTCTACAGTGTTAGCTGCACCCTCGGCTTCTCAGTCGAGGGCAGCCCCCGCTCCGCCTCCTCCACCTGCTCCGCCAGTCGCCTCCGTGGAGCTCGAGTCGCCTACCCCTCAGCCTCCTCCCCCTCCCCCCCCGCTGGCAGGACACCCGGAGTCTACACCACCACCGGAGCAGGCTTCCATGGCCGCTAGCCCCTCAGTGGCAGACTCTGATGGGTCTCAGCCTCAGGAGAGAGCGCTTCCTCGAGACTTTTACAGATCAGGCCCCTGGGACTACTTGGATGTGGCCGACCTTGGGACCTTCCCGGCTTATCTCGACATCAGCATCTTCTTGCTCCGCAAAGGGGCGGATGGGAAGATTGTCGCCTTGGCCCCTAGGGATGGCCCTAGCTTCGCCTTCACGTTCCTCAGCGATGGCACCGAGACCTGGACAGACGACTCGGTTTGGGAGGCGCTCAGAGAGCAGACACACGCCCAGGTCTGTTCCTGGATAGGCCCGTCCGGTGGGCAGCTTCTCGAGACTCAGTGGTCCGAGGGCGATGTGCGCTTGCGGTGGCGCTGCGCCGCCAAACGCTTCCGACTGATTGTGATCCTCAGACCTACCCCGTCATGGCCTCTCCCCCAGGATGTCAGAGCTTGGTCCCATCAGAAACTCCGCACCTTCTATGGGATGACCACTTCAGAGATCTCGAGCTGGCTCGAGAAAGCATTTGTTCATGGCACCAAAGGCCTCTCGCCTTTGTTGAAGGTGTTGAAGGACGGGCAGGACGATCCCGTCTCCCCCTCCAAACCTTCTCATAAGCGGCAGCGCCTCCACTCCGACATGCCTGATTCTTCATCGACTTCGACCGCGAGCAGACAGTTGTTCGCAGCCCCCCATCCCTCGCCATGAGCCTACACCTCGTATCCTGGAATGTGAACGGGTTTCACTCTTCTGGTACCCGTGGTCCCAGGAAGCTCATTTTGCGGCAGGAACTTCAGCCTCCAGTGATTGGTCGTTTGGATGTACTTCTGCTCCAGGAGCACAAGCTCTCTGCAGCTCATTCCCGTAGCTGCGGGAAGGTTCTCCCTGGACGTTCCTACACTTACTGGGAGCCCTCGATCGGCGCACAGGGGAGGAGTGGGGGTGTCTGTACCTCCGTGTGCGAGCAGTTAGCCCAGGGAGTTTTCGGTTATGGCACGTTGATCCCAGGCCGAGCCCTTTGGGTAGGCCTGGATTTGGAGGGATCCAAAATTGGAATACTCAACATCTACGCTCCTACAGACCTCCGATGCACAGCCACTTTCTGGAGGACACTTACAGGGATTCTTCCAGTCATGGATTCCTGGATTGTTGGAGGTGACTTCAACAATCTGGAGTCATTGGAGGACCAGCAGGGCAGAGGTCCGGAGTTTACAGGTATGGCTCAGGCAGAGCAGTCAGCTTGGGACTCCATCTTCGTGACAGGAGGTAGGGACAGCTGGAGAGACCCGTCCTTCCGGCGTTGGCACGGGAGCCTGGACTTCTCTTGGGGCTTCCGCAGGGAAGGAGGCAGACTCCTGGAGAGGCTTGATAGATTCTATGTCAGTGATTGGGCCATCAGTAGAGGCGGTCAGGTGGGTATAGTTCCAGGGACGACACTCTCCGACCATGCGCCGGTACTCCTCTCATTAGATTCGGCAGCCCAGACCCTCCCCCCCCGGTCTTGCAGGATTCCCGATTCTATTTTCTCGAGGGAGGACGTGCGTAGCAGTATTTGCAGTCTTTGGGACAGAGATTGGGGAGAGTGCACGGATTTGGTGGACTCAGTTGCGCAGGCTCTGCAGGAGTCCAGCCAGATCTGCCACTAGCAGCCCTACAGGTTCGTCAGGAGTGGTGGAGTAGAGAGAGAGCTCTTCGGAGGGACCTCGCATCCATTCAGCGACTCCAGCAGGCTTCCCCGGGCTCGGAGGAGCTTCGGATCCAGGCCCTTCGAGCCAGAGCCCTCCTGGAGGAGACACTCCAGCGCCGCTCAGAGTTTTCCTATCACACCTCTCTCTCCTTCTGGGCCCGGAAGGGTGATCGGATGTGTAGAGAGTTCTTCAGGACGCATGGCCAGAGAGCTGCAGGTGATCAGCTTCGGAGTCTCAGGACAGCGGATGGTCACATCGTTACGGATTCGGGGGAGGTCCTGGGGTTGGCCGCTGACTTCTACAGGACCCTCTTCCAGCAGGAGCCGCTTGCCCCTCGTGCTAGTCGTGCCCGTGAGGAGGTGTGGAGGCACATTCCATCCCTGGTCCAGCCTAGCATGCAGGCGATGTTGTTGGCGCCGTTTACCTCGGATGAGATGCTGGAGGCCTTGATGGCTATCGACGGACAGAAATGCCCAGGAGAGGATGGGCTTCCCCGAGCTTTCTTCACTTCCTTCTGGGACCAGATCCATCAGCCCCTCCTTGCAGCTCTGCAGGGGATTTTCAGCAGCGGTTTGATGCCAGAGAGCCTCTCTTCGGGACTGATTTGCCTCATCCCGAAGGGAGGAGATAGACAGGAGATCCGCCAGTGGCGTCCGATCACTCTCCTTACTACCGCCTACAAAATCCTCGCTAAGATGATCAGTGCCAGAGTTCGGCCTCTACTCCCAGACCTCATTCATGACACTCAGACAGGCTTTGTCCAGGATCGCAGTATCTTGGATAATGTCTTCACCTTTTCAGAGGCGGCGGAGTGGGCTCAGCACAGTGGATCACACCTTGCCATTTTACTTCTCGACTTTGAGAAGGCCTACGATCGCGTGGACTGGGCCTTTTTGGAGGGGACTCTGGAGCGGCTAGGTTTCCCCGCAGGATGGATTTAGGGTATCTCAGCTTTGTACAGGACAGCGTCTAGCAGGGTCATCATTGGAGGCAGGATGGGTGAGCGCTTTAGCCTGGAGAGATCAGTGCGTCAGGGTTGCCCCCTTGCTCCTTACCTGTTTCTTTTCTTCGCCGAGGCCATGACTTACTACCTTCGGGCGAGGTCTACCGGGATCCGGGGGGTTCGCCTTCCACTTCGGGAGGACACGGAGCTTCTGGACTCGGAGTACGCAGATGATACAGCCCTTTATGTCCAGGATGATGAGAGGATGCTAGAGAGGGTGCGGATGGCCTTGGAGGTCTTCTGCTCGGCCGCTGGTGCGAAAATCAACTGGAACAAGTCAGTTGGTTTTCTCACAGACCCTGGGGCGTGTTCTCAGTGGGGGCGATTTCTGGGTTTCAGATGGATTCCACGAGGACAGACAGCTAGATACCTTGGCTTCCAGGTTGGCCTAGACATCACGCCAGCTCAGCAGTTTCTCCCGGTGCTAGACTCCATCCGACGGAAGCTGGCTTTCTGGAGTACTGCTAAGCTGTCTCTTGCAGGTCGTGCCCTGGTAGTTAACCAGGTCCTTCTAGCCACGGCTTGGTATGTGGCTTCATGCTGGTGCTTCTCGAGATCCAGCGTGGCACAGCTCAGGAGGTTGGTTCGGAACTTCCTTTGGTCTGGGGAGGATGGTCTTAGAGATACCAGAGCCAGGGTTGCTTGGCAGACAGTCATTCTTCCGCAGGTTGAGGGTGGCCTGGGGGTTATCGATCCAGAGCTTCAGAGTCAGGCCTTGTTAGGCAAGCTTGTCATCCGCGGTTTGACCCCGGGGGGGCAGACGTGGAAGATGTTACTTCAGCAGGGAATAGGCTCTTGTGTCCCGCGCCGAGGTGGAGAGTGGCCACCGTCCCTCAGGTGGATCTTCACTTCTGCCCCGCTCACTCAGCCCCGTTCTCCACTCGTTCGTAGCCTCCTCATGGTTTGGAGGCGGCTTTGTCTCAGTCTCATACAGTCCCAGCCCAGCTGTCAGGAGGAGATCGATCGCCAGCCGCTCGTCTGGAATGGGCAGGTCAGAGACGCCGAGGGCCTTCAGTTGGGGGAGAGATCACATATCAGGTGGGACGGTTGGATGAGGGGGCCAGCCCGGTCCCTTCGAGTTTGGAGGGATACGTACAGACATCTAGAGATGACCGATCTTGCAGTCGCAGCTGGAGGTGCACGAGGAGTCCAGGCGAGACGCACGGAGATTGACGGAGCGATCCCAGCCGCTTGGTTGGCTCCACCTGAGCCTCAGGTCCTCATGCCTGGAGACACCCGTTGGCTGGGACAGTTCACCCCCCGTGGCATCCCACTGGTGGTCGCAGGACGTTTGGATGACTCCTCTATCGCCTTCTTCGCGGTTTCAGGGGATGGACGACTCAGGAGAGAGGATGCGCTCATCGACCCCCTACTCCCGTGGCAGAGGGTTAGGGTCGTAGGCCTTCTGGGGAAGGTTTGGCGTACCGACCCTAGTATCGAGCAGGACCAGTTGCAGCTTTGCCGTCTTTGGCTATGGGAGGGGCGGGCCTTGTCAGAGCTTGAGTGGGACCCAGGAGAGTGGTGGTGGCCAGAGATTGTGCCAGGACAGGGGCCGACTTCCTTCTTCGCTGGCCTATGAATTAGAATTACCACAGGGACCTTGCCTATGAATTAGAATTACCACAGAGTTGTAAGGTGCACCCAGTGTTTCATGTTTCTCGTTTAAAGAAGTTTTTGCAGACAGGTTGTTGTTTTGTTTCAGGAGATAGAGGATAATGCAAGGTGCAAACCAACAAGAATCCTGCACTGAGGAACAATAGAAGTACGCAATCTGAAGATACCCACGGTGTTGGTTGCATGGCATGGTTTACCTCTATTTGAGGATACTTGGGACTCCGTGTATCAGATGCGGATAGCATTCCCAGATTTTATCATCGAAGACGCTGATGCTTGAAGAGGGAAGGAATGTTATGCTCAAGTTGAGATAACACCACCTCGGAGAGATCAATGGACATTTTCCTTTAGAGGATCAATTTTCACATTAGCACTTCATGTAAATGGTCAAAGGAATCGGTGTCAAGGTACTTGATGAGGGTGATATGGCACGAACTAGATGGGTCTAAGGCTATGGGTCTTAAATGCATTAAATGTGTAAATGTTCCTAGGGGCAAGTGAATTTAATGTGCTCCCAAGAGAGGGGTAAAGATGCATTTAAGAGGTACCGTAGAATGATGACATGTGGCAGGCTAGATCCATCTAGGGAAATGGGGCTTTGTGGATTAGCATGCGAGTTCTTAAAAAACCTGTGTAAGTTTTTCACATAAGTATGCTGACACAAAGATTTGGCTGGGTGGTTAAAGAGAGTGCCCTCACCCGTGATCCCCACAAGAGAGATTGAGATGTGAGTTGAGTGTTTCAAGCAACGTAAGTCTTCCAATGATTTGCTTCTCAAAAGGTCTAGCATCATGATGTCAATGAGATATGGAAATAATGAGACTTCTACCTGGTTTGTCAACACAGCTCAGCAGGTTCCAGTGGACTTGATGTTGCATAATTGTTTGGAACACGTGGAGGTCTTATACCTAGATGAATCCAGGAACATTCCCAAACTCATCCTCTAAAACCACAACATAGTGCAGTTTCAATCTCACGAGAGTCACTCATAAGATTGAAAACCATAAACTCCATCACGCATAGCAGGGACTAGCTACTATGACATCCCCACTGACGTCATCAGCGCCCAACAGTGGGTGTAGACCATAGTATAAAAGTAAGCTCTCACACTTACAAATCCACACACCCACACATACTTGAGCATCCATTTATACAAAGTCTTCGTATTGAGTTTCTGTCGGCACTCCAAAGGTGAAGGGCAAACTCAGCCATGACGAGCGCCAGCACTAAAGGAGAAGGGTAATCAAAAAGTAGTCCAAATCTCTTCATTCAAGCCACGTGGAGGTCTTAAGCCACATCGTAAGGAAGCTATATTAGGACGAGCAGGACGTGTTGTACATTTTGACTTCGGTAGAAATTTCGTTGTGCCGGCACTTACCTCGGTTCCCTCCGGGCCTCTTCAGTCCCCGAGCAAATGGGTTTTCAGAGGATGCCTTCAGCACTTCTTCTTCAAGCTCTTCCCAAAGGGTATCTCATTCGACACGTGGGCATGGCCAACATTAGGTCATTGAGGGGAGGTGTCACAGGCTTAGGATTAATGCCCCACACGTGAGCCACCATATGAGAACACCCGGGCTTGACACCTTAAGATCCATACCGAATTTAGAATTGGGACTGTTGCATGTGCAATATGAGCACTGCATCGGAGCATCCAGCCATAGGATGTGCTCTCCGCGTAATGGGTCGCCAATGAGCTATGGATGGGTCGGGATAGCCATTTCTGCAGTGAAGAGGCAAGCATGAAATGTCTCAACATGAGCAGATCAGGGGTCGAGAGGTAAGCAACCCAATGTGCAAATTTCAAAATCTAGATCAGGAAGTCGGAAAACGGGCAGAAGACAAGCACGCTAGGTCAGCATCATGGGCATTCTTCAGATCCAAATAGTCCACAACTCACTACTTGTCACAATTAGAGCAAAAGCAGAGGGGGCAAGGGGCCAAAATAAGATACCTTCTTGCTGCTTGGTTGAATGCAAGAGACCCTTTGGCATGGTGCCTATGAAAAAGAAATGGGAATAACTAACAATGGAGGGAATGCTAGATTTCGGGGTCAATACCCTATGCCCTACCTGTCAGCCTTCATATCAAGCAAGCATCTAGGCTTGACCCAAGGGTTTCCTCCTTTTACGGTTTTTGGGGACAAGGCATCAGGCATAAGACAGTCCACGTGGGGACTGTGCAGTCCACCTTGGACTGCCATATATTGACTAGTCTACATTGCTGTGAATTTCCAGACCTAAGTGTTTCCTCTTCCATACCATGCAATATCCTTTGTCCACTGGATTTTGAAGTAAGGCTTAACAGAGCTTGTTGCCCTATTTTCTGGATGAAATCAGAGCCCAAAGTTTGATTTTGCTCTGAGGGTTAGCAAGCTTGCTGTCCTGTTTTCTAAAATAGAATCAGAGCCTAAAGATTCTACTCTCATGGTCTATTCCAACTAGTGAAGAGCCCCTTTGCATATAAAATCTTAAATCCAAAAGTTTTGAGCAATTGATTTGCTTTCCTTTCTTTATGTAACAAGGTTCTATTCTCATGGTCTATTCCAACTAGTGAAGAGCCCCTTTGCATATAAAATCTTAAATCCAAAAGTTTTGAGCAATTGATTTGCTTTCCTTTCTTTATGTAACAATTAACGTCCCACAAAAAGTGCAACCTTGCATAGGTTCTTCATATTTGCATCCTTAATACATCAAGCCTGCAAAGACAATATACAACATGCACTTTGTTCGTTTGAGGAATGCAACCAACACATTCATTAAAATGTGATTGTTACTTGTTGCTCTCGTATACAATTATGACTTGGTTGTTCATATTTGCATCTTTTGACTATATGAGCCTATAAAGCCTTTAAAGAAAAACCTCTGCACATGTCAAGGGGAGTCTCAAGAAGGAAGTCCTTGCAGCAAAAGGAAAGGAAACAAGCATACTTCATACGTGCCTATATAATCTGCTGACCATAACACTAAATTTGTGGCAATTGAGGTTATGTTAATTACATATCTTTACCAGCATTGGACCTCGAAAATTATCTGCATTTCTAAATGACATGGGGTGGCATCATGGCAAATATATTAGCTATTGGAAAACTTGCTTCACACTGTGAACATTTAGCCTCTGCTTGATGAGCAGATAGTAATTTAGAATGGGAGGGAGATGAGCAGTCCGAATAATGCCTGTATTCTCTGGAGTGTTTTCACCATCCCAACGTCTAGATGGAAAAGCAGTTGTTCCTGTGCAACAGATAGCATGTGTGATTCCCTGCCATCAGGCAAACGGGACCTTCAGACACTGAACCCTGTAGAGATATTTTTTTACTGAAAACCAGAAATATGGCACTACAAACCAAGATATATCTAGATTAATCCATGATCAAGCCCTGACTGCAAAACAAACAGTGCAATTCTAACCAGCCATCCATCAAGTAAATTCTAGACCCTTTCAGGGACTAGCTACTATGACAACCAACATCATCAGTGCCCGATAACAGCCATAGACCTTTGATTAAGCATATGCTCACACACATGGATACACATCCTGTTGGGGTAAAGGCACATTGCCATCCCTTTATTAAAGATATGACACCTATGACTGTCTTAAGACAGTCATAGGGGGAAAACCTAATCCTAATAAAACTTAAGAGTTTGTGGTGTGGCTCATCACTTCACACCCGTACATTTGGAGTCCTCTCTTTCTCTCACTCCCTCCCTCTTACCTTCTCCCTTCAACTGGTATCAGAGCCTCACTTCCTCCCCACCCCAGCCTACCAGCTCCCTCTACCTCTACTTCCCTCGGGGCTTGTGCCCCCTTGATATAGAGCAAGCAGCGCAGGCAGCAGCGAAAAGCAGCGCAGGCATCTGCAGCAGGGCGGTGCGGGACGCGAAAAGCAGCGCAGGCAGCTGCAGCAGGGCGGCGCATCGCGAGCTGCAGCAGGGCGGCGCCGAGCAGCGCACGCGTGGGCTGCATCTAGGCATCGCGTGCGTGGGCGCAGGGAGCGCGCGGGCATCAGCTGGGCTTCGAGCCCATTCGCTGTACAGTCGCGTACGGACGTACGGTCGTCCGTACAGCCGTACGTCGACCGTACTGTACGGACCGCCGTACAGACTGCGACAGTAAGGTGCCCTCTTTCGATTGGGAGCAGCGTCAGAGATCTACGTCAAGGAAGGCTTGTTTTTTTCGAATTTTTTTTTTCTGTACCTTGCAAAGGTACAGCAGGTACACAGGTACTCTACACAAGTACACTGGTACAAAAGTACAGCAGGTACATCAGGTTTTTTTTCTTTTTGGGAGAAAAAGAGAAGGAGAAAGAGCACTCTGCTCTTCATTCAGGATCATTTTTCAGTTCTCAAAACTGTGTTTTTTGAAAGTACAGCAAGTACCTTCATCTCCCTCGTGCTTGAGGTGACCAGTACCACAGTGTGTGGTTGATTGCACAGTTATTTTGTTTTGGGAAGGTAATGCCTTGATCTTGCAGAGGACTTTTATGCTTTTGCTGAGTGAAATCTCAGCTTTTGGGTGACGTTATCAAAGGGCTTTTGCCTGGAAGCGTATGCAGTGTATGCCTTGAGGCAGTGTGGAGCCAGGGAGCCCACATTAGTCTTGTTTCCGCAGTGTATTCAGTGACATTTCTTGCAGGTCACATTTTGTGTACGACACCTTGGAAAATCTCAGTTGAGCCACGCTTGGCCAGGGCGCATCGAGTTTACTCGGTCCCTAACTGTCCATCGTTGACAGTGCTCAAAAGATTTTCTCTTCAGTGTCTGTACGTTGGGATCTGTGTTGTTATTGTGTACACAGGGCTGTTTATGCATTGCATTGTCAGGTGAAAGTGCCAGGAGAGCGCTACATTTTGTATGCTACCTCAGTGTTGAGGTGTTCTTCACTTGGTTCAGGTGTCGGATCAAGGGGCTTTTGCCCAGATTTTGCTTGAGAGCACTTGGGTTACTGTCTGAGACCCTCAGATGCCTTTTATCCCCTTGGAAGAAGGGTGATTGCTTGGGATTTGTCCCATTTTCTGTTGCACGTTTGTGACAGGCTGAAGTGTCTGGAGCCTCTTTTTTTCAGTGAACAAAACAGTGTATGCCAAGTGGTTTATGCATATTAAATCAGTGCAATACCTCATCTGAGGTGGGAGAAGTGATCAGGAAAGCAGTGTTTTGTGCCTTGTCAGCTGATGATGCACTGTTAAAGCACTTGTGGAGCAGCTGCAGCATTCTGAAATTACTGTTTTTTTAATGCCTATTTGAGCACGGTACAGTGTGTCAGAAGGTACAGTAACTGGAGAGAAATTTTCTGTTGTGCTGCAGATTTTCTGACAGTTTAAAAAAAAAAAAAAAAAAACCAGCACTATTGTCAGTGCTCCTGGCTCTTGATAGAGCAGGTTTTTTCTGAGAAATCAGAATTTTATTCAGTCTTTCTTGACTTACAGGGAGCCAGGTACTTTCCTTATCTAATATGGCATCAGGGGGAAGTGAATCATCAATTCTGAACATAAAGAAGTTGGAAGGGGCACACAATTATGCATTATGGGCAGAACAGTGTTTGAATGTAC
Organism: Dipteris shenzhenensis; assembly: GCF_047967505.1. Taxonomy (NCBI): domain Eukaryota; kingdom Viridiplantae; phylum Streptophyta; class Polypodiopsida; order Gleicheniales; family Dipteridaceae; genus Dipteris; species Dipteris shenzhenensis. The sequence goes on from NC_141599.1 coordinate 44,218,618, forward strand.
TTCTGCTTAAGAAGATTTCTAAGCCCATAAGAGTGAAGGGTGTCAAGCCATCTGGGATGTCAGATGATGAATGGGAGGAGCTAGATCTGTCCGCATGCTTACTCTCAGTGATTCTCTTGTGTACAATGTTCAGGCTGAAAAGACCTCTTATGGTGTATGGCAGAGGCTAGCAGAGTTGTATGCCCAAAAGAGTTCAGCCAGTAAGGTGTATTGGTTGAAGAAGCTGGTTGATCTTCGCATGAAGGAAGGTACAGCTATGACCTCACACTTGAGTGAGTTCAATGCCATCTTTACACAGCTGATTGCACAGGGGTTGAACCTTGATGAGGAGTTCAAGGCTACTTTCTTGTTGTGTACCCTTCCTGAGAGTTGGGACACTTTCAAGACCACCTTGTCTAATTCGAATGTCACTCTTATATATGCTGATGTAGAGAGCTCTCTCCTCATGGAGGAGATGAGCAGGAAAAATAATGCGGGCAGCAAGTCTTCAAATGCTTTGCAGGTACAGGAAAGAGGCAGGACTCAGCAGAAGGGGAGATCTGCTAGTAAGTCCAAATCCCGAAGTCAGTCCCGTGGTAAAAAGGATATTGAATGCTTTTATTGTGGCAAGAAGGGACATGTGAAGTCTAAGTGCTTCAAGTTTATATGGGATCAGAAAGCCAAGAAGGCTGAAGTAAAGGATGCAGGCAGTGGAAGTAAAGGCAAAGGCAAGGCCAAGGTAGATGACTTGGATGCAGTGAATGTTGCAGCAGAGGACAGTGACAGTGACAGGCATGAGGTATTATGTTCTTCTGCTGTAATTGCACATACCTTGGTTATTGATGGCCATGACATGCACACCTGGCTCTTGGATTCAGGTGCTTCTTTTCATGTTACTCCTCATAGGGAGTGGTTTACTTCCTACACAGGTACTCATGGAGTTGTTCACCTTGGGAACAACTATGCATGTCAGATTGCAGGGATTGGCAGTATACAGATAGTGTTCCCTGATGGACGCACATTTATGCTTGATGGTGTTCGCCATGTGCCGCAAATCAAGAAAAATCTGATTAGCACTGGCTTATTGGATGACAGTGGTTACCACACCACATTTGGGGATTCCAAATGGGTGATTACTGATGGCCAGGTTGTAGTGGCTGAGGGTTTTAAGAGTGATACCTTGCACCCTCTTTATGTTTCCAGTGTGGGTAATCATGTTGTTGTCATAACCGAGCTGCCAAAGGTTTCATTGTGGCATAGCCGGTTGGGACACATGTCTGTTAAAGGAATGCAAGAACTATCACGTTTGGGTTATCTGCCGTCTCTTTCTTTTTCAGATTTGCCTACTTGTGATCATTGCATATTTGGCAAGCATTCTGTGACTCCTCATAAGAGGAGAACTCCCCAGAGTAGAGCACCGCTTGATCTAGTGCACACTGATTTGTGTGAGATGCCACAGTTATCACTAGGGGGTGCAAAGTATTTCATTACTTTTATTGATGATGCCACACGCAGAGCGTGGGTCTATTTCTTGAAGCATAAAAGCGATGCCTTAGATGCTTTCAAGAAGTTTGTCGCTCAGGTTGAGAATCGGACAGGTCGCAGGCTGAAATGCCTCAGATCCGATAATGGGGGTGAGTATGTGTCACATGCTTTTGTGCAGTTTTGCGAAGCTAAGGGCATCAAACAGGAACTCACAGTCCCTCATAATGCATCTCAAAATGGTGTAAGTGAGCGAATGAATCGAACTATTCAGGAGAAGGTTCGATGTATGTTGTCTTATGCTGCATTGCCCCATGGCTTTTGGGCAGAAGCCGTGCAAACAGCAGTTCACATTATTAACAGGTCGCCAAACAAGGCTTTGGAGTTGAAAGTGCCAGAGGAGGTGTGGTCTGGCAAGCCACCCTCATATAAGCAGTTACGTGTATTTGGCTGCGAGTGCTTTGCTCATGTACGCAAAGAACTACGCACCAAACTGGAGCCAAAGTCTTTCAGATGCATCTTCATGGGTTATGGTGACGAAGGTGAAATGGGGTACACGTTATGGGATCCCGTTAAACGGAAGATTATACGCAGCAATGATGTCATTCTTTAAAGAGGATAGTGTACACAAGGAACCCGTGCAACCTGTGGAATACAGGAGGGTTATTTATGATGATGTTGGACAGCAAAGAATGCCCTTTTATATGCAGCAGCAGGCTGCTGCAGATAACCCTGTTCAAGAGGGTATACAGGCTGGAAATCAGCCAGATAATTTTGCCAATGATGCACCACTGGATATGCCAGCAGATGGGGCTGTAGAACAGCCAGATATGGTGGTACAGCCACCCGTCATGCATGACGAACAGGCTGGACAGCAGCCTAATCCGGAACATTTTGTTAGGAGGAGCACCCGTGTACAACGGCCTCCTGACAGGTTTGTTCCAGGAGCCAACAATGTGGCTGATTTTATCATGCTGACAGATTGTGGTGAGCCTTCCAGCTTCAAGGAAGCTATGGGAAGAACAGAGAAAAGGAAGTGGGAGAAAGCCATGCAGTCAGAAATGGACTCCTTACTTCAAAATGATACATGGGACTTGGTGCAGCTACCTGCAGGCAGAAAGGTTTTGCCATGCAAGTAGGTTTACAAAGTCAAAGTGGATTCAAATGCTTTACCGAGGTATAAGGCCAGATTGGTTGCCAAGGGATTTAAGCAGGAGAAGGGCATTGACTTTGATGAGATCTTTTCCCCTGTCGTCAAGATGACTACTTTGAGAGCAGTGTTAGCTCTTGTTGCTCATGAGGACATGGATTTATGTCAGATGGATGTGAAGACTGCTTTTCTTCACGGAGATCTCCATGATGAGATCTACATGAGTCAGCCAGAGGGATATGCTGTTACAGGGAAAGAGCAGCTTGTGTGTAAGCTCAAAAGGAGCTTGTATGGACTCAAGCAGGCACCAAGAGAATGGTACAAGAAGTTTGATGCCTTCATGCAGTCCCAAGGGTATCATAGGTGTGAGACCGATCATTGCTTGTACACCAAACGGGCAAAGGATGGCAGTTTGATGCTACTCATTCTATATGTGGATGACATGCTGATTGCCAGTAAATCTCGCATAAGTCTTTTGACATGAAAGACTTGGGTGATGCCAACCATATTCTTGGCATGCGGATTACTCGTGACAGGTCCAAGGGACTTTTGTTTCTGTCACAGAAGGAGTACATTGACAAAGTACTGCAGAGGTTTAAAATGGGGGGGGGAAGTCTATTAGTACCCCGTTGCCTCCACATTTAAAACTCAGCAGTAAGGACAGCCCCAGATCAGATGATGATAAGGCTGAAATGGCCAAGGTTCCGTATGCATCTGCAGTTGGTTCTTTGATGTATGCCATGGTTGCCACTCGTCCGGATATTGCTTTTGCGGTGGGAGTCATCAGCAGGTATATGGCAAATCCAGGCAAGCGGCACTGGGAAGCAGTGAAAGGCGTTTTGAGGTATCTCCAGGGTACCAAAGACTTGTGCATATGCTATGGCAGGCAAGATGCATTGGTGCATGGTTTTACAGATTCAGACTATGCAGGGAATGCAGATAACCGGAAGTCTACTACCGGTTATATTTTCACATTTGCAGGAGGTGCTATATCATGGGTGTCTCGGTTGCAGAAATGCGTTGCACTGTCAACTACTGAAGCTGAATATGTTGTAGCCACTGAGGCTTGCAAGGAAGCAATATGGCTTACTCGGCTGGTGGGAGACTTGGGCATTACAGGAGATATGCCAGTTTTACATTGTGATAGTCAGAGTGCTATCATGTTGGCAAAGAATCCGGTCTTTCATCAGAAGACCAAGCACATAGATGTGAAATATCATTTCATCAGGGAGGTACTGGAAGACAAGTGACTTGAGCTTGTGAAGGTGCATACTGATGATAATCCTGCAGATTTGCTCACTAAGAGCTTGCCTATAGAGCGATTTGCACATTGCCGCCACATCATGGGATTAGGATGAGACCACTCTTATTTTATGGTCTTGTATACAGTAACTGTATATTGCTGTAATTTTTATTCTTTTCTCCCCTTCGGCATATTGGCCTTAAGGTGGGAGGTTGTTGGGGTAAAGGCACATTGCCACCCCTTTATTAAAGATATGACACCTATGACTGTCTTAAGACAGTCATAGGGGGAAAACCTAATCCTAATAAAACTTAAGAGTTTGTGGTGTGGCTCATCACTTCACACCCGTACATTTGGAGTCCTCTCTTTCTCTCACTCTCTCCCTCTTACCTTCTCCCTTCACATCCACACAAGCACACACATCAGCATCCATGTCTATAAAGGCCTCTGTGCTGAGTTCCATTCAGACACTGGAGACTAAGGGAAGAAACCTAAAAAAAAGGAATCCACATTCTCTTCAACCAAGCTTTTTGTTTAGTATCTCCCAAGTAAATGGTTCTTAGCAAACAAGCTTAGAAAAGGATAGACAGCATACTAGAAAAACAGCGAATCCTATTTCAGCAACATGGGATGTACAGTATAATCTCTTTCTCTTCCCCTCACCAGATCATTCAGGCTGAGTTTGGGGCATCCCCACTACAGCTTTCAGGTTATCACCCACCTATACCAGGTCAGGGGGTACAGGGATTGCACTTTTGGGCACAGCAGATTACCATGGCTAGCATTGTCCTCTTCTATGGCACTATCAGCAGCAGGTGACCAGAGATGCTGGTATGCACGCACAGAGAGATGGTTTGAGCGATTGGGACTTCACATGGATAGCCTCCCTCCCTTCCAATATAGCATTGACATGCCGTTCTCTCCTATCCTGTCACACAAGGTCAACCAGATCATCCGCGAGGATCTTTTACAGCTACACACATTCCGGACATGGTTGGGACCAAGCTACCTTCCAGTGAAGCTCGGCTTCTATAGGGATCATTGTTTACGTATCACGGAGGAGGGTTTTATTGACCCACTGGGATATACGCAGATCCACTTACCCCCCTCACTGAGGATCTCTATTGGGCAGTTTTGAGTCTCTTCAGATAGACTATGCATTGAGGGCAGGGCAAAGGGCCTACCCCGGGAGAGGCGCATATGCACATTACGTGACATATAGGAGGTCGAGTCGGAGGAGCATTTCATTTTCAGGTGCATAGTTTACGATGAGATCCGAGGACGCTTCTACTGCCTCTTTAGAGATAGTTCTGGGGTGTTGTCCCAATTTCTCTCCTATATAGACCAGAGATGCTTGGCGGCTTTCATCCATGAGGCAGCCAGACACCGCAAGCGTCTACTTCTATCAAGGAGACAGGAGCAGACCTCCTCCTTGGTAGACCCTTCTAAGAGCTCAATCACAAGGTTCTTCCAGCTAGAGCATGTGGACCCCCATACTACGAGGCCCCGACATGATCCGGATCCAGAGCCAGCAACACGACAACTCATACAGAGGGCTGACGCGCAAATTACACTTGGGGAAATCCCCTCTCTGTTCAGAGTAAAGGATAGACAGCATACTAGAAAAACAGCGAATCCTATTTCAGCAACATGGGATGTACAGTATAATCTCTTTCTCTTCCCCTCACCAGATCATTTAGGCTGAGTTTGGGGCATCCCCACTACAGCTTTCAGGTTATCACCCACCTATACCAGGTCAGGGGGTACAGGGATTGCACTTCTGGGCACAGCAGATTACCATGGCTAGCATTGTCCTCTTCTATGGCACTATCAGCAGCAGGTGACCAGAGATGCTGGTATGCACGCACAGAGAGATGGTTTGAGCGATTGGGACTTCACATGGATAGCCTCCCTCCCTTCCAATATAGCTTTGACGTGCCGTTCTCTCCTATCCTGTCACACAAGGTCAACCAGATCATCCGCGAGGATCTTTTACAGCTACACACATTCCGGACATGGTTGGGACCAAGCTACCTTCCAGTGAAGCTCGGCTTCTATAGGGATCATTGTTTACGTATCACGAAGGAGGGTTTTATTGACCCACCGGGATATACGCACATCCACTTACCCCCCTCACTGAGGATATCTATTGGGCAGTTTTGAGTCTCTTGAGATAGACTATGCATTGAGGGCAGGGCAAAGGGCCTACCCCGGGAGAGGCGCATATGCACATTACGTGACATATAGGAGGTCCGAGTCGGAGGAGCATTTCATTTTCAGGTGCACAGTTTACGATGAGATCCGAGGACGCTTCTACTGCCTCTTTAGAGATAGTTCTGGGGTGTTGTCCCAATTTCTCTCCTATCTAGACCACAGATGCTTGGCGGCTTTCATCCATGAGGCAGCCAGACACCGCAAGCGTCTACTTCTATCAAGGAGACAGGAGCAGACCTCCTTCTAAGAGCTCAATCACAGGGTTCTTCCAGCTAGAGCATGTGGACCCCCATACTACGAGGCCCCGACATGATCCGGATCCAGAGCCAGCAACACGACAACTCATACAGAGGGCTGACGCGCAAATTACACTTGGGGATATCCCCTCTCTGTTCAGAGTCAGGGCTCAACCAACAGGGGTAACTCTAGCCCTTGTTAGGCGCAGAGCTATGATCAGGAGACGACACAGGACCATGCCCACGAGCAGCCGACATCACTTTATCGCCGACTTCATGCTTCCGTTGTATCATCCACCTGGATGACCTGATGAGGAGGAGGAGGAGGATGATGGTGATGATGATGATGATACTGATGTGTAGTCGATCACTTTGACATGACTATGTAGTACTCAACACTAGCTTTTTGCATTTTGCATTTTGCATTGGTGTGGATGCTCGTTTATTAGCTCCTTTACTCAAAGGAGACCGACCGACTCGAGGTGTCGGCCTTGATGCTGACCATCGGATACAGAAATCCAAAAGACCACGACCCCCACCATGACAAGAGACAGCTCGACAACTACAGATACGTGACATCTTTGCTTCCTATCGGAGAGAGACCACAATTCCTGGATATGTCCTCGGAGTTTTCACACTACACACCAGAGTCTCGTGAGAGCTTTGAGAGTGTGCTTCTGAGTTTTTAAGATCATTAGCTTAGCTTAGCACTTACCAAGGGCCATAGCGAGCCATTTCTTGTAGACCATGGCAGCTTGTATGAGCTATTCTACTAACTGTACTTTGTCTCATAGGCCTGTGAGACCTCCCGAAGACGTTAATACAACTTCCTTTCTTTCTTTCTTTCTCTCTCCCCACGCACGGGCGACGGCAACCATTTCCGCCACTTTACTTGAGCAACAGAGAGCCAATTAGGCTCTCAACATCAGTTCAACTAGTTTAGACACTACCACCTTTGTTACCTCCACCTTGAGAGTACAAGAGCATGGTATTAAAAGTGCATGGCGGACCGGACGAGATCCTACCAGAGATCACCTCTTGCGATACGATTCAGGGACACTTGGGCCCGGCTAGCAGCACTGCACAGGCACACATCCCTACAAGAGTCAAGACCATCCAGGTATTTACATGGACAAAGACCTCGCTCCTCTACAGGCAAAGGAGAGGCAAGCCCTATTACTGCAGTGGGATGCTGCTCGTAAGGAGGGGAAGTGGGCTGTAGTACACGAGGGTTGACCGGACCTAGGCGAGAGCTCATTGCCACACCCAGATATGGATGCGTGTTCTATAAGACCGACAGGACCAAGACCTTGGCTTATACCATTTGGAATTGGAATGGCACCTTATGGTCAGAGCCAAGGAATTACTCGAGATCATACAAATTACTCGAGATCATACACACAACGAGAGATTGTTTTCTATACAAAGATTCGTCAAAGCCCAAAGCGCCTAGCACCACCTGTCTATGGATACACATGGGAGTCTTCCTATTAGGATGAGACTAAGAAAAGTGGGGGAGTACGTGGATCCGGTGGAGTAGCAATTCTATATGAATCAGCCCTCACAAGAATGATCACTGAGGAGAAACGCAATCCACACACTAGATTAATCTGGATCTGCAACACATCCTCTACAGATATTTTCATTGCAGTCTACTCCTTTCCTCCAAAGACATCGCATTTTGCTAGGGAGCTTTAGGAGGAAGGAGAGACATCTCCATACACTGTCTAATACCACAATATCATGGATTTTTCAAGTTGCGGGAAAGTCGTCCTCCTTCAAGACTTGAACGCTAGGATTGTCAACTACCAGGTACCAACCATTGATTTTCAGCATGACTCGATATGTTGCTTGAGATCCATATACATAAGGCGGGTCTCTCATGAGTATCCGAAGATCGTCGATCCCTAGTCACCTTGTATGGGCACACATTTATTGATATAAGAAGGATACATGATCTGATTATATGCAATGGTCTAGAGAGATGGCCATCCTCTGGTGGGCTTACGTGGTTCCCTAATGGAGGAGGAACTAGCGTACTCCACAATATCATGGGATCCCCTACCTTCACTTCCTACATCACAGACTTCTCCATTCCCCACAAACCCCCTAGAACTGATCATACCTACCTATTCTTTAGTTTATCCAACCCCTTACCACCATAAAGCACATCACATCCCACTTATACTACTTACCAGAAGATTCATTTTGACCATACACTAGCCCCTGCCCATGCCACCTGCCTCTCCTGTATGCTTGAGGACCTTGACAATATCCCACTTCTAGAGAACAGAAACATGTAGGCCATCTTCTCCCGGTAGTAGTGATGCCCTATGGGCCCTGGTATGTGCTTTGTAGGCATAGTTATAGGCACTTTAGTGTTTTAGTGCCTTTTATGCCACATAGGACATTTAGTCCTATGTGACACCTAGGACACTTAGTCCTAGGGTCTATCTTCATGTACTTTGTACTTTCATTTCCACTATTCTAGTTGACGTGACAGCATTCAGCTCCTGGCTTCGACCCTTATGCTTGCTTCCACACTCCACGCACCTACAGTGGTATCAGAGCTCCTAGTACCTGCTCCCCTGCCCTTAGACTTGCATTGCTCCCAGCCATCAACAGCTCGAGTCGTGTGCCATCCGTACGACTGTACGGACGTTCGTACAGATCCGATACATGTCCCACGTCGTTCCATACAGCTTCACGCCTTCTACCAGATGCCCGTTTGATCTCCTTGCAGTTCCGCGCCATTCGTACAGTGGTACGTAACTGTGCCATACCTACGCCATACAACTGTACCTGATGCAATACCTGCATCGTGCAGCCTTCCGTACAAGCGTACCTACAAACGTACCTGCCTTCTGTACAAGCACACCTACTTCCATACAAGCGTACCTACAGGCGTGCCTGCCTTCTGTACACCTATACCTATAGATCAGCTGTCCGTACAGCTTGTACCTGCTCCGTTGCTTCGCACATGCGAGTTCCGTACCTATTTTGGCATTGGATATGAACCAAGTTCTTGGTTCTTGCTTGCTATAACCCTTTTTGGGTTTCACTGCAGTCATCTACAAACATTTGCAGTTTCGGGGCTTTTGCAGGACATTGGCAAATTTGGGGTTTTCAATTCATTTCCCTTCTTTTGGTTGCAAATTCTTGCAAGACATTGGAGCCTTGGGATTTGGATTGCAATTTCTTGTTCAGATCGTAGGACATTGGGTTGATAGCCTTAAGGCTTTTGTGTTTTCAAGTCTTTTATTTCAGGGTATCCCATTTGCAATGGTTGGCAACAATCATGATTTATTTGGCATTCTTCGTGAAGATGATAAGTTGGATGGCATCAACTATCCAATGTGGTCTTATCTCATGAAACATATTCTTGTTGCAAGGCATTTTTGGAATATGTTTCTGGGGTTGATCTGATGCTAGCCAATCCTACACTGGCTGCCCCTACTGTTGGTCCCTCTGCAGAGGGTACCCCTCCTGATGCTTTATCCTCTAGCACCCCTGTTGCTACTCCTCCAACTCAAGAACAAACAAGATGGGATGCAAGAGATGCAAATGCACATTCCTGTATTGCTTTGTCATGCAAGAGAATCATTATTCCACACATCCAGTCATGCAAGACAACAAAGGATGCTTGGGACAAATTGGCTTCTCTTTATCAGATTCGCAATGAGGCACCTGTTGCACATTTAAGAAGGAAATTGCAGGAAGTCAGCATGAATGAAGGTGACTCTATGGATGCATACTTGACAAAGGTCAAGGACCTCATGGAACAACTTGCCAATATTGATGAGGTGGTGCCAAATTCTCAGCTTGTCAGTACCACATTGACTGGGCTGCCAGATACATATCAAAGGTTTGCTACAACCCTTTGACTAATGGCCATGGGTAATCCAGACCACTATTCCTTTGATCAGTTAGTCACTTTGCTTTTGCAAGAAGAGCAAAGTCGTGCTAATAGGCAAGCTACTATTCCTGATCATGCATTTGCTTCACAACAAACACAAAAAGGCAAGGCTTCCAAGCCTATGGGCAAGCCTAAATATGCGCCTAACAGTGGCAATTCCTCCAATGCATCTAAAAATACAGCAGATAAGTCAAAGAAGAAAAGATGCAACTATTGTTGCAAGCTAGGGCATGAAATTTTAGAATGCAGGAAGCGCAATGCTTCAGAGAAAAAGAAAGCAGGATTGACAGTCAATGCCTCACATGCAATTAAATCCCACTAGCCAGCAAACGCCTCACATGCACATGCTCTCTAGGATGACTTGGGCTGTCCATTGCTCTTTTGATCCCTCCAAAGTTGATGCATTCCTTACTGCTAATGATGCTCAGTCTATGTATTTTGATAGTGGTGCTTCCAAGCACGTCAAATCTTGCGGAGGGTTGTTTCATTCCTTAGCTAATGCACCTCGAGGGGGGACTGTCACATGTGCTAGTAATGCTTCCTATGCTGTAAAAGAAATTGGAGATGTGCAGCTCACATCCATTTCAAGCCACCCTGTCACTTTGACAAATGTTCTTTTTGTGCCTGGAATTGAAGTCAACTTGATTTCAATTTCAGCAATTGCCACTTCAGGTTTTAGAGTGATTTTTTATGGATACGAACGCTTGGTATGTGATCTTCGTGATGACAATGCCATAGTTCTTACTGGCACTTTGAAAAAGGGGCTTTATCACCTTGATGATCACTCAGCTGCACTCTCTATTGAAGCATTTGCTATTTCAGATTCACAGCTTGCTGAAACTCATCTTTGGCATGAGAGAATGGGTCATCTCAATTATAGAGCTCTTGCCAAGTTACATTCACAGGGCATGGCAAATGATGTACCTCAAACTCACACAGTTTCCAAACATGTGTGTGAGGGTTGTCTTTTGGGTAAGATGCATCGGTTTCCTTTTCAAAAGAATTGTCCAAAATTCTCACAAAGGAAATTGCAGCTAGTGCATAGTGATGTCTGTGGCCCAATGAGGACAAATGCCATTGGGGGGTACAAATATTTCATGACTCTCATTGATGACTTCATAAGATATTGCTGGGCATATGCTTTAAAAGCCAAATCTGAAGTGTTCTCATGCTTTCAGAGGTGGCTGAATATGGTTGAGAATGAATCGAGATGCAAGCTTGTCACCCTCAACACAAATAGGGGGGAAGAGTATATGTCAAAGGAGTTTGATGCATTTTTGTCTTCACGGGGCATTGTCCACTCATGCACTACTCCTTACACTCCTCAGCATAATCCTGTTCTTGAAAGGAAGAACAGGTCCACTATGGAGATGGCCAGATGCATGCTTAAGGCCAAGTCCTTGCCTAATAAATTATCCTCTTTCTTCGACAAGGCAAATCACCGGAGTGACAATAGCACTTGTAAGACAACGGGTCACATCACAGAGACTACCGAGGTAGAGGGATGGACCCAGACAGGCCGAGTGACACATTGTTGTACTTTCTCTCGACGCCAGCCCTTGCCAGATCCCAAGCCACCATCAGACGAGCTCCTCTTGTCTCTCTTCAACCGCCCCAGTCGTGTTGGTCCACAAATAGCATACACAAGTTCAGCCACTCAGGGACAGGTGATAGATTGATAGACAGCCATGGAATTCTCCTTGGTGTTTGCTCTCCCTTTGTGGGTTTCTCTCGCAGCGACAGCGTGATGTTTCTCATCACAGGCATCAGCCTTGGGTAGGGGTGCCTATTTTAGGGGCCCCACCCTTAGGTTTCATTGTATCTGGTTTCTTTTTAGTCTCATATACCATTTGGTCTTTTGAAGACTATTGAAAAACTCTCTCTCTCTCTCTCTCTCTCTCTCTCTCTCTCTCTCTCTCTCTCTCTCTATATATATATATGACTTTATGCCCTCACTACCTCTTCCCCCTTGACGCTCTGATGATGAGGATGAAAGTGTTGTGTAGACGATCATCATTCTGCTGAGACTATGTAGCACTCAGCGCTTATCATTTTGCATTTTGCATTCGGCATTGGAGTGGATGCTCATTTAGTAGCTCCACCCACATAGCTACTTGTATCAGGATTTTTCACAGTCTCATAGACCCATCGGTCTTTTGAAGACTTTAATAAACTCTCTCTCTCTCTCTCTCTCTCTCTCTCTCTCTCTTTGCAAGGCAATTCTATGAGGGCTGAGAACCTGCACTAGTCGAAAGCATTTGATCCACCACTTGCTCTACAAGAACCCAGGTGTTCTTATTTCCTCTTTTAAAGATATTTCACTTGTTGGTGATGTCCTTCGGGATGATGGTACTTTATTGCCTTTTCCATTGGCAGCTAGACAATATGGATTGGGAATGCATTACAGGCCTTTTTGACATTCCCTCTCTCAGATGCTTTCTTCTTTCTTACCGGTTCCCAGATTGGAGCTCACAGATCGGCTTTCACTCTCTCTCTCTCTCTCTCTCTCACACACACACACACACACACACAATAATACATTACAAGTTGACATCCAATATTTAAAATTTGGAAATTATTGATAGATGAAACACTTCCTTATGAGTCCATCATTCTCCATGTTCTCGAAGAATTATAGAGATAACTCATCAAAGCAGTTGCAAATCCAACCCGATTACAAAATCAAACCTGAAACATACCTCGAACAAGGACGCATCAAATTTTTCCATATTTCTTGTGTCCCCTACACAAGGCTGCGGAGACCAGAAATATCAGAATTAGCATTGAAAGTTCCTTAATCATATGCTGAAACATGAACATTTGGCATTCTACATACACAAAATGTCCTCTCCCTGCAGGCCATCTTTACCAAATACTCAACCGTACAGAAAGCATTTCGAAATCAATCTACACTAGAAAGTCAGACACAATTTATTACAAGATAAGAAGAGCAGCTTGGACTACCTACTGATCTTGCAGGTCAGCAGCCTTTTCAAAAGAAAGAAGTAATACTACACAACAAAAACAGCAAGTTTTAACTGAGCCTCCAATAGGTAAAAACAGTCCAGGAATTTGATACGTTATTGCTTTCAAGTACCTCAATTTTGTTCATATTTTCTTCACCAAAAAGAGCATGGGCCTTCTTTACATCGCGTAGAAGAGCACGCATTTTAACGCCTCTATCCATCAATGCTGCTACTACAAGCTGCCCTGAACAAAAAAAGTCATGCATCAAAATGCCAAAACCAAGTAACCCATTTTGTAAGTTAGCAAATTGTGCTACAATAGCCCTCATGCTCGCAGTTCCTTCCCTGCCCTAAGTGAGCCTTCTTCTTCACAACTGAACGTGGCATCATCATAGCAATGTCTCAGCTTGACACAGACAACCCCCCGCTCCCCAAAAAAAAAAAAAAAAATCCACACAACCTTTCGCTTATGTTGATTTTAAGGACCTTACTGACCAAACTTGCTAATCATGAATATGGACAATACAAAAAACCAAAAGTCTATCATGCCAAGCTGCTACATTGAGTTGAGAGTTGAAATGTTGCCTGCTTTAGATATTTTCTGTTTTGATGTTTAAATATTCGTTGTTCTGGTGTTTACTATATAATGCACACATATGGGCAAGTACTAAATAGGCAGACACATAGAATAGATTGGAATTTTTTCGTAATCTTTTTGCAAATGCTATGAATGTTAAGGTAACAACTTTTACATACGTTGTTGAACTTTCGAGGCTGCTAAAATGGATGTACCTGTATAAAGTCCATAAGATGCCAAAGCATAGGCCAGAAAACACATGCGCAAGATCTTGCAAACCAGTTGGGCAGCTGACAGCAAGAAATGGATTCATTGATTGAAGCAAAAGAGCTTGTAGCAAACCTTCAGAAAGAGGAGCTCCTAGATATAGGGGAGGCCAAACAGACAGGAGACCCAGCTACTATGGACAGCATGTCAATCCTAGATGCAAGATCAGATCTAGTGTTGATAAACATAATAACATAGCCATACCTCTTCAAAGCGTTGGCAAATAATAGAGAGACTAAACAGTGACATCTCAAATTAACATGTGGATCAGATGACAAACGAGACAGCGAAATGTGCAGAGAAGGCAATAGCAATGGAACAGCATGTTTCAACGAAGTGCCCTGCCTACTTTCACATCAGTGTAACATGCAACGGTAATCTGATCGTGTAATTCACAGCAAGACCTTCTTTAAACCTTTAGTGAGGAATTAGCGTTGTTTACCATAGAGAGAGAAAGGAGATGAGGGTAGAGAGAGAGTAGAGTCGACAACCGATTGGGTCCTTGTACCCACTGAGGACCCCTCCCCCAATCACGGGAGAATTTGCTTTATACTTGGAGAACTGAGAAATACAAAGAACACTCTTCGAGAGAGCACGGAACGCGCTTCTGAAGCACACCAATACCGAGACCTTGATGCTGTCCACACTCACGATGTAGGACGCTTCTGCAAGGCAAGGGAGAGGCTTGTGCTGTCCACCAGAATGCAGGGTTACTGCGTGAGTGAGAGAGTGAAAACTAGGAGTGATAGATCCTATGACAGCTGAGAGATGACTGAAATAAAGAGCTGAGAATGAGCTGTGTAAAACTGTGAGAGAGAACTGAAAAGAGCTGCTGAAGCAGACCCCAAACCTTACTCCGTTCGCTGTCCCGACTCCCCGTCTAATGCGCTGCGTGAACACCTTCCCAGAGGGCTGAACTGATGCCAAAGGCTGAGGCTGGTCAAAGGGCCACTGGGGGTGAGTGTCAAGCTGTTCAGAGGGGGCTGAGGAGGAGCTGTAGGAGGCTGAAGTGCTGGGAGAACTGAATGAGGAAAGAGGGCCTGGAGGCCCCCTATTTATAGGGCTTTTGGGGCTGGTTGGATGGCCCCATAAATGGCAGCCCTAGGCCCCATAAATGCCAGCCCTAAACCCCATAAATGCCAGCCCTAGGCCCCATAACGGCAGCCCTAGGGAGGGGTGCAGGGTAGCCTATAAAGGCAGCCCTTCCCCTGCCATTCTCTTCAATTGTAGCAGCCCTAAGGGGGCCCAGAAGGGCTCCTATCCTAGGCTGGGTATCCCTAAACCTAAGATGGAAACACTACCCTACCATTCTCCAGTGGATACTAGTGAACAAGGACTGATCTTTTAACTTGACCTAAGGCTGAGAGACTGACTTACGTAGCTTGTGCCTGACTGTCCCTGGACAAGGGCTCACAAAGGGGTCACAGCATACAACAAAAACTCCTATTAGGGAACTATTACACACTTGTCGATGTAGCCAGTGTATCACTTTGCACCCAAGTGCAGGGGTGCATGTGACATTCCCTCCTTCTGAACTTGGCTGTAAGTTCATTGCTTCCAAGTACTCCGCCAATATCTGGGGAAACTCCTGGAAAAAAATCTTCGTCCAACCACACGGCTTCATGGGTACCTTGATCACGGAACTTGGTGTAAAACTCTCGGATCCTGCGTCCTGACCCATGCTTGAATTTATGAAGAAGGATCTGTTCTGGCTGCAAAACTTCAGCTTCATCAAGAACTTCAAGTTGTTGCTCATCAGAAATCTTTGAAAGAGGACGTCCAAAATATGGCTTCAACCAAGCTACATGAAACACATTGTGCATAGTCCAACTGTCTGGAAGGCGTAAATTCATTGAGACATCATTGATCTTCTAAATAATAGGGAATGGTCCAAAGCTCCTGAAGGACAGCTTAGGGCATACGTAAATACACCCATTGCCCCTCTTTATACTAGACATCTCATGTAGATTTGTTAGCCTAGAGCGTATACGATGCTTGAGCATTGGTGATGCGGCTTTTCACGGACTCCGTAATCTTTCCCATTGATTTGGTGGTTTAGTTGGCTTCAAGAGATGGAAACACCATCCAAGTGAGGAGTGAGGTAAACCGTCGTCCAAACGCTTCTTCATAAGGTGTGCGACCAATACTCGAAGAATAGGTATCTTTCAAAATGGCCTGCACAAGCGGAAGAAACTACTCCCACTTTCCCTGAGCATCATGACAATATGATTTCAAAATATCAAATGCCATACCATTATACTTTTCCGTCTCGCTGTTCGATTGCGGATGGAAAGCACTGGACATCTGCAGCTTAGTACCAAAATTATCAAACACCGCTTTCTTGTGGGAAGCCTTGACCTTTTGGCATATCTGACAATTCTAAACATAGCCATATACATCCTTCCGCATCTTTGGCCAATAGAAATAGCGCTCTAACTTCTCCAAAGTCCCGTTGATACCTCTGTGACCACCAGTAAGGGCGTCATGGGCATCGTGAAGAAGCAACTACCGTTTGTCTTTGAGTACACATAATCTTTTCTTATAGAAAAGCCAACCATCCTCTAATGAGTAATGGCCTAGAGCAAACCTCGTGGCTAACTGGAACGGCGTGCCAAATTCTATTGACTCCGCATACTATGCCTTCATGCTATCAAGATCCTTTCCTTTGATTTCGAGCACAATGGCCTGCTCAATGGTTAAGATGGAACCTTTTCAACTGAGAGCGTCGGCAATGAGGTTGTTTTTACCGAGAACATACTAAATCATTCCCCCAAACTGCTGAATATCTAGCTCCACCATTGTTGCCGATTGCTCCATTGTGCACTAGGCATTGTTTGAAGCCACTTAAGGGCTTGGTGATCTGTCTTAACCGTGAAAGTCCGTCCATATAGGAAAGGCTTCTAATGTTTTAATGCCTAGATGACACCGAGGAGCTCTCTATCATACACTGAATAGTTCTTTTCGGTATCGTTAAGCTTTTCGCTGTAATATGCCGCGGGCCTATCCTCTTGCTGTAAAACTGCCCCAATGGCGACATTAGTAGCGTCTGTGATTACCAGAAATGGATCATCCCAAGAGGCAATCTTCATAACTGGTGCTGTCGTGGCCAACCGTTGCAAGTCATGGAAGGCCTGCAAAGCTTTGCCTGTGACTTGAACTTTTTGTCTGCGTTGCCTTACACCCTTTAGTAAATCTATAAGAGGGGTTGCATATGTTGAGAAACCCTCCATGTGCAAGCTGTATGCTTGACACAAACCCACAAAGGATTGAATCTCCTGGACCGTTGTGGGGACAGCCCAACTTGTGATAGCTTGGATCTTCTCAGGGTCCAATCGAATCCCTTGAGCACTAATGATGTAGCCCAAATACTGAATTTCTAGCAATTGCGTTGAGATATAGCTGGTTATCACGTAATAACTGTAGGGCACATCGCACATCCTTAATATGCTGCTCAACTGTAGCGGAAAAGATAAGGATATCATCGAGAAAGATGAACAGGCACTTCCTGATATACTCTGCAAATACACGTGACATCATCTTGTTGAATGTTGGTAGCACATTCTTCAGACCAAAGGGCATGACAACAAATTCGTAATGAGCTCGCTCTGTTCGAAAAGCTGTCTTTGGGATGTCAACTTCAAAATCTGAACTTGATGGTAGCCACTCTTGAGGTCAATCTTTGAGAAAAATTTTGCACCTTTGAGGCATTCCAAGATGTACTCGATGCAGGGCATAGGAAACTTGTTGCTTACTGTAAGCTAGTTGAGTACTTTGTAGTCGACACATAGTCGTGCAGACTTATCCTTCTTTGCCACAAATAGAAGGGGTGCAACAAAAGGCGAAGAAGAAGGTCTAATAAACCATGCGTGCAATAATTGAGATAATTGCTGCTCTAACTCCCTCTCCATAGACTTGGAAAGTCGATACGGGAACTTACTTGGAGGTGTCGAGTCCGAGAGTAGATCGATGCGATGGTCTTCCGGTCAGTTGGGAGGAAGCTCAGGTGGTAGATCATCCTGGAGCATGATGTCTTGGAACTCTTGGAGTAGATCCACCATTGCTTGCTCTATCGGAGGAGCGACTTGAACTGCAGTGATTTGGCACAAGTGCACACATGGCACCCTTGCGGGCGGCGCGACCTATTGAATATGAGAGATTAACGGAATCCCTGGTATGTTCCAATCACCGCGTATCACAACGGACTTAGGTATACCTTTCACAATCGTGAAGGTGTCTTGCTGCCAATCAGGCGTCGAAACATGCTCATGAAACCACTGAATCCCGAGGATCATGTCGCACCCCATCAAAGGAGTCTGAATAAAATCTCACGTAAATATGGCCTTCTGAACGAAAAAAGTAAAATGGACAGCCTTATGCATGATGTGTGTACGCAAGCCGGGCGTGAACCCATCCACTGCAAGCTTGTGAGACACCAAGGTGCACCCCACTGTCTTAGCAAGCTGAGGGGAGATGGCATCTTCTGAACTTCCCATATCGAACAGGACAATAAGCTGATGCCCATTAGCTGTGCCGTACGCTTGAATGAGCGCCTTCTTTTGATCTGAGAAATCGCCCTCTTTCTTACCTTGAAAGACCACCGTGGAAACGGCATTCAAAGCAGGGAAGATAGCATTTGTAGCTGAGGATGGAGGCAGGGCTGGAAGAGCCAATACATTGGCGACGGACGAAGTAGGTGCTTTCGCAGCCTTTTCGGCAAGACACTTCAAACAATCCTTCTTGCCGTGCCCAGCAATGTGGTGGCAATGAAAGCAACGATGTTCTTGGTGGTACCACTTCTACTCCTCGGCCTGTAGATAGCCTCCCATAATACCCGCTTTAGCCTTCTCATCCAGAGTCATCTTTGGCTTGGACTTCTTCGTTTGACCAGAAGCCTAGCCGTCTTTCTTTTGGAACTGATGGTCCTTCTTCTGATCCTTACCTGCTGAGTTGTTTGACTGTTGCGGGGCTTTGGAATCTTTTTGGACCTGCTTAGGCTTTCCCCCGTTCAGCATCATCTCTTCATTCTGTGCGAGAGTCAGTGCCTGCTCATAATCCGACGGGTCAAAGTTTCAAATGGTAAAACGTATGTTTGTGTCCATTCCTCGAATGAATTGCTTCATCTTGGCATCTCCGTCACACCCAACTGTTGCACCAGAGTGATGACCTTGTTACTATATGTCAACATAGGCAAAGCATTCTGGAAAAGACGAGAGAACTTATTTTCCAGGTTAAAGCATATATTGGGGTGGGAGGAAATGGGCTTTGAGGTCAGCCACAAACGTTGCCCAAACGAAATTCTTCTTAAACGTTGTTGGTTCAGTATGCTTACTAGCCCAATGTTGCCACCAGGTCACTACCTCACCCATAAGATGAGGGGCTGCGAGGTGGACTTTGTCTTGCCCATCTTGAATCCGCGCTAATGGAAAGTGAGCTACGAACTGATGAATAAATTGCAAAATTGCTGAATGGTCACCCTTACCATCATACTTAACAAAATTTGGAGTGGACCAAGTGAGTGGTGTTACCTTTGTTGATGACAAAGCTGTGGCGGTGACGGCTGCTGCGCTCAAACTTGCCTGCATAGCAACTAACATCTGTTTGGAGAAGCATCGCCTCTCGGTCTAGCATTTGTTACCTCTCTGTCTGGGCGAGCTCTGCGTGTCGCAGTGCCTCCTCAATTTTTGCATTCCTCATGCATCAACAAGAACAAATTTTCAAAATCTGTGGTTCCTCTTTCTTCTAGCGGCTTTTCTGCTTCTTTTTCCTCCAAACGTTGTTTTGTCTGGTCCAGCTGTCTTCTACTTTCTTCTAGCTGGGATGAATGTTCTTCGAGTTGCTGCAAGAAGACCCGATTCTGCTCTAGAAGATTCGCCATCACTTCTTGAGCACTTAGCGGAAGCGTAGCTTGTTGGTAGTCTTTCTCCTCTTCAAAGTCTTCGAGGTTGAAATCTTTTCCTGACCCTTCCATGGCGCTTGATTGTGTGTCCTTTTCGGATCTCAACACAACCATACACTCGTGGTAGTCAAGCTGGATAGAGACCGAAGCTCTGATACCAATGTAACATGCAACGGTAATCTGATTGTGTAATTCACAGCAAGACCTCCTTTAAACCTTTAGCGAGGAATTAGCATTGTTTACCATAGAGAGAGAAAGGAGATGAGGTAAGAGAGAGTAGAGTCGACAATCGATTGGGTCCATGTACCCACTTAGGATCCCCTCCCCCAATCAGGGGAGAATTTTCTTTATACTTGGAGAACTGAGATATACAAAGAACACTCTTCGAGAGAGCACGGAACGCACTTCTGAAGAGCTCACTGTGCACAGGTATAGCAGACCCAAAAACCTGAGAGGCAACAACGACGAATACCGCGACCTCGAAGCTGTCCACACTGACGATGTAGGACGCTTCTGCAAGGCAAGGGAGAGGCTTGTGCTGTCCACCGGAATGCAGGTTACTGTGTGAGTGAGAGAGTGAAAACTAGGAGTGATAGATCCTGTGAGAGCTGAGAGATGACTGAAATAAAGAGCTCAGAATGAGCTGTGTAAAACTGTAAGAGATAACCGAAAAGAGCTCCCGAAATAGACCACAAACCTTACTCCGTTCGCTGTCCCGACTCCCCGTCCAATGCGATGCGTGAACACCTTCCCAAAGGGCTGAACTGATGCCAAAGGCTGAGGCTGGTCAGAGGGCCACTAGGGGCGAGTGTCAAGCTGTTCAAAGGGGGCTGAGGAGGAGCTGTAGGAGGCTGAAGTGCTGGGAGAACTGAATGAAGAAAGAGGGCCTGGAGGCCCCCTATTTATAGGTCTTTTGGGGCTGGTTGGCTGGCCCCATAAATGGCAGCCCTAGGCCCCACCAATGGCAGCCCTTGGCCCCATAAATGCCAGCCCTAAACCCCATAAATGCCAGCCCTAGGCCCCATAAAGGCAGCCCTAGGGAGGGGTGCAGGGTAGTCTATAAAGGCAGCCCTTCCCCTGCCATTCTCTTCACTTTTTCCAGCCCTAAGGGGGCCCAAAAGGGCTCCTATCCTAGGCTGGACCTAAACCTATCCCTAAACCTAGGCTGGACCTAAACCTATCCCTAAACCTAAGACGGAAACACTACCCTACGGTTCTCCAGTGGGTACTAGTGAACAAGGACTGATCTTCTGACTTGACCTAAGGCTGAGAGACTGACTTACGTAGCTTGTGCCTGACTGTCCCTAGACAAGGGGTCACAGCATACGACAAAAACTCCTATTAGGGAACTATTACACACTTGTCGATGTAGCCAGTGTGTCACTTTGCACCCAAGTGAAGGGGTGCATGTGACAATCAGGAAGATAATTATGAAGATCAGATACCAAGGCAGCCTTTCTGATTCCTGAATTTTAAAAATTTTCAGGCAGCACTGGTCCTTCAATTTCTTGCAACTACTGATGGAGCAACAAAGTGTGGAATCCATTAGGCACAATTACCACACGAGTGTAAAATGAATGGCTCTTGTTGTACTTTTACAACAAGAATTTGCTTCATAAACTTACGAGTTAAGGGGGTGTACGTATATTTGATATTTCACCTTTTCAATCCTAAGCCTCTCAAATAAGGATATGCCCACTTCTTTTGGATTGCAGTTCACTTTCAGCCCAGGCTCCTGCTGTCACATGCATCCCCAGTTTATGCACATACATATTTCTTCTAGAGCCGTAGTGTACCATAGACTCCAATTCCATCTGTGAGACTCTATTCATGAGGAGATCAAGGGCGGAGGCCATACAGTAGACTTGCATGAAGATAGAGCAACCCACAGGCTCACACAAGTCTACAGGGGTTGACATGACAGCAATGTGGAGTAGACAGTCAGCAGGCAGGCCCTGGAGAGCCACAAGGCTGTACATAGCTCCAATGCAAGGGTACAACGCCTGCAACCTAAGAAAGGCCACACAGCAATACTGCAGGCTGCCACCAGAGGACACATACAGGGCAGGAGAAAGCTCCACATGCCATGAAGGAGGTCTCCACCAGAGGCACAACCAACCTGCA
The DNA here is from genome assembly GCF_047967505.1 of Dipteris shenzhenensis. Classification (NCBI taxonomy): domain Eukaryota; kingdom Viridiplantae; phylum Streptophyta; class Polypodiopsida; order Gleicheniales; family Dipteridaceae; genus Dipteris; species Dipteris shenzhenensis. The sequence continues at coordinate 44,240,668 of NC_141599.1, forward strand.
ACTGCCAAGTGGCAGGTAGCCAGATCTTTTCAGGCAATTGGCCTTCTGAATTCGCCATGGGGGTTCCTGGATGCGACCTTAGGGTTTGCACACATGTACTATGTGGACGAGTGTGTGCGTGAGAGAGACTGAAATGTATCCAATCTTCCAAATGTTTAGTTTTACTTAGAAAACTAATTGAGAAACTAGAGGACGATCAGAGAGGGAGAGAGAGGAGGAGATACAAGGACGAAGAATAAGAAAAACAAGAACAAGAAGACAAGGGAGGAGTAGAAGGAATGGAAGGAGAAGGAAGGGCAGAAAGACAAAGGGAAGGAAGATCCTTAGGAAGAAAATTGAAATAAAGATGAAAGTAACAAAACAAGATTACTTTGTAACCTGTTGCCATCAGCACCCAAGTATAAGCTAACATCCTGGTTTCACAAGATTCGAGACTCTCTTAAATGAACATATCCCTAAGTTATGAAATCCAACCAAGACAGGAAGAACATTGGCACAGAGAGAGAGAGAGAGAAAGAAAGAAAAAGAGCGATTTTATTAGAGTCTTCGGAAGACCGATGGGTCTATGAGACTGGAAGAAAACCTGATATAAATCACAGTAAGGGTGGAGCTACTGAAACGAGCATCATCACCCGTGCTGAATCCTAAGTCTGATTATACATAAATGACTAGGGGCTGCTCTCGGTTGGGGTCTCTCCCAACACACCATGCTCCCTCTATGCCATGGTCGGGGACCCCCATGGTGGTGGTCACAAAGGTGATCGCCTCCACCATGGGCGTCGTAGCGGTGCTGGTGCTATCTCGCGTGATCCCTCGTATCCAGATGTTGAGAGAGAGGGGGGGGGGGGGGGGGGGGGGTTGGGGAACTATGTTATGCTATATTACAACAAATGCAGCCCAACCTGAAACTATGGAGACTTCAAACAAGAAAGAAGAAGGAAGGAGTGTGGGTGGGCAGGGGGGGAACGCTGGGAAACATAAAGTAGTACGAGACCAAATGGCATCCAAAATTCATAAAACCTAAAGACTAGAAAGAACGTGGGCTTTCAAGCTGTCTGTCAATGATCCTGAACATACCCAGCAAGAGGGAAAATGGAGAGCAGGTTACCTTTTCTGGAAAAAAAAAGAAAATGGAGAGCAGGTCCGGTGCACCTCTTAAGCAGCCTAGAGGAGAATGCAGCAAAGGGGAGAACTGGAATCGCAAGGGGGATGGCTGGTGAACGGCAAGGAACCACAAAGGGGAGCTGGAGACAACCTCTCTAGGCCGTTCCTTATAGAAGAGGGGTGGGGGTTTCCCAAGATAGAAGAGGGACAAGGAACTGAGAAGGGACTGGCCAAGTGGTGAGTGAAAGAACAAATATGTCAGCAAGTGTTGAGTGAGCGGACTTGAGGGGATAAGTGAGGAGACTTGAGAAGGGACTGGCCAAGTGGTGGGTGAAAGAACAAATATGTCAGCAAGTGTTGAGTGAGCGGACTTGAGGGGATAAGTGTTTGGACTCCGCATGATAAGTGGTGCAGGAGGGCCCAAAAGTGAAGCATGCATTACAAGCATCCCAAGGGAATCTCCACATTACAAGTAAACTCTCCCAAATCTCGGTCCCCACTAGTCATGGAGACCTTTATGTTTTGGATCTTTGCAAGGATCACATTTAAGTTAGTGCTAATACAGAGCATGCATGAAGTTCAATGTGACCACGAGGAAAGGTAGTCACAAAGGAGATTAAAGAGAAGGAGAGGGGAAGGGGGGAGGGGGAGCTGGGAAACATCAAAGCAATACGAGGGGAGGGGGGCAGGGGGAGCAGGATGGCTGGGAAGCATCAAAGTAGTATGAGAATGACATACAAAAACAATAAAAACCTAAAGACTAGAAACAAAGTGGGCTTTCAAAACTGTCTGTCAATGATCCTGAACACACCCCATCCAAGAATATTTCTGGTTGGCAAGGTTTTGAGGAACTTTCAAATTCAAGCATCTGAATATAAGTTATTTCCACACATGCCAACTGTCATTCATGCAACTATGGGGACCTTGTGTGATTTGTAATGTTTCCACTACCCCGAGTACAATTACTAACTGATTGTTCATCATTCTTGACTGGTTGCTTACTATTTCTCACTAGTTGTTTAGCATTTCTGACTGGCTCTATGGGAAAATGTTACCGTCCAAATTCACAATCTAGAAAATATCCTGTCCTAGGTCCTGTACGATTCAAAACAGCCCTTCAAAATTGGAGAGCAGCTACGGTGCAGCTCTAAAGCAGCCTAGAAGAGAATGCAGCAAAGGGGAGAACTGGAACAGCAAGGGGGATGGCTGGTGAACAGCATGGAGCAACAAAAGGGAGCTGGAGAGGACCTCTCAAGGCAATTCCTTATACAAGAGGGGTGGGGGTTTCCCAAGAACAAAAATATGTCAGCAAGTGTTGAGTGAGGGGACTTGAGGGGGTAAGTATTTGGACTCCGCATGATAAGTGGTGCAGAAGGGCCCAAAACTGAAGCATGCATTGCCAGCGTCCCAAGGAAATCTCCACATAACAAGTTAACTCTCCCAAATCTCGGTTACCACTAGTCACACAGAAGGAGAGGTACCCTTTGATGTCCTTTTTGTTTGGACCTTTGCAAGGATCACGTTTAAGTTAGTGCTATTACGGAGCATGCATAATTTCAATGTGACCACAAGGAAAGGGAGTAACACAGGAGGTTAAAGAGGAATGACTTTACAAGATCACAGCTTTCTTAGTTGAGGATGAGACATAACACTCCACGTAGTGGCATGAAAGGATTGCCCATATCAGCTGCAACACTATTTCACAAATGCAGAAGACTGATGTGGTGAATGAATTGGCAAAGACATTGAATTATGTCTTGATGATTCAGATCAGAGGAATTGAAGAGCCGATGTCCTTTGTGATGCAAAGGGAAAGGTAGCATGGAGATCAGCCATGAGCAAGATGGAGCCCATTTTAAAGAATCACAGTTGCAACTTGGCAAACAGACTATTCAGATGAAAAGCTTTTGACACCAGGTAGTTTCACAAGGCTAAGTACAAGTCCAAAATCACTTTGGACAAGTACAGGGGCCAAGGGCTATGCACATGCAAGAGAAGTTGACTACCATGAAGCTTCTGCCCTGATGACCGGGATGTCCACAATTCAGACTGCCACAGCAATCTGCACTTTCAAATGAGGACATAAGAGAAAGAAGTCTATGTGGAGCAGCCACAAGGATTTGCAAGGCATTGTACGAGCTGTACAGGCCAAGAGCTTCGTATTAGTTTTTTAGCGGCAAACCTGTGGTCCATTTCACTTATTGTTGCATGTCATCTTGTTGCTCGGCAAGAAGCAATTGTTAATTGCCTGTATCTTTGACAAAAGCTGAGTATAGACAAGCTTGCATTGCTGTTTGTGAGACTGTGTGACACAGATTCATTTTCACGAGCTTGGATGTTCTTTAGGGGGATGCGATACTGATCGCATTGACTCATATTTGCTGTTATCCCTGCTGAAGAATCCAGATGTATTGAGTTACAAGTCTTGAACCACTCCTCTTGTTTGACATATCCATTACCTATTGTGTCACAGAGTGAGCTTCACAATGCTCGATAACCACAAAAAGTGCTTCACCTTTGACGAGACTGGTTTCCGATGAGCTGATCTATTACAACGGTTCTTTTCACTTACGAGCAACAAGTTTTTATAATGTGAAAGATCCATGGCATGATTACTCTTTCAATGGGACGTACACAACGGACACGACTGGAAGATCATCCAACAAGTTATGTAATGACTCTTTTCTTAGACATGAAACACTCACAGAAGTGTCATGGGTACATTGGATGACACAACTCCCCCGAAAACGCATGTCTTCACCAACATTGACTTCTAGATTTATACAAGCAATTATGTATGCAATATCTGCACCATTTTCATATAGTAAACATTTCACGTTCTGAGTACAGCTTATGTCATTTCAAGAGTTCCAAGCTACTGGTACTTAAAGGTCTAGAACTGAGGTGATTCTCTGCTCCTCGACTTCCTTCCGACGTTTGGGTGATTTAAGAATCATACAAAGTAATCCTGTATACACAATCTTCGTCATTTTCATATGCCCCGGGGCTACATAATTGAAATAAAAGAAAAAAGTGCTTCTCAGCAAGAGAGCATTTTGAGCGCTTAGTGTTATTTGCAAGTGGTGGTGAGCCGTAAAGCCTAAACTTGGACAGCTGGATAGTTTAGGAGTGGCAATCGTCATGACAAACCATTTGAACGCTACTCGTCACAGATAAATTTCATATTCAAATGTTGAGAATTGCAGCAATGCGACACGTCGGGCAAATTCTTCATTATCGCAAGGACCCACCAACTGGAGTGTCTTCAATTCAATCGTTTTACTTCATAGAAGGCAGCTATCGTACCCACACCACCAGTGGCACCAACAACGAGCACGCATTTGGAAGAGCTGGACTTATTATTGGGGACATCCGACGTCTCATCTACGGACTCGCTGACAGCGGGATCAACACCAGCTTGAGTGGCTCTGGGGAGGCCCAAGGGCAAGTCGTTGGGGAAGGAAACTCTCTTCTGTGGGAGCGCTGAAGATCGGTAAAGAGCCCAAGTCGCGCCATGGTTAAACTGGATGTGGGTGCTACGGCTGATGGTGGAGGAGTGAGAGATGCATGAGCTGAAGGAATGAGGGATATAAGGGGAAGAAACAAGGGAACCGAGAGCAGACATGGGAGCTATGATGAGGAAGCTCACGTGAGTGAAGTGTTCCTTAGATTGAGAAGGTGACAGTTGAGTGAAATAGGTACCCGAAACAGCAGATAAATAATGCTTGAGAAATGCAAGAACAAATAATATCGAGAAAACCCCCCGATTGAATAGTGAATGAAAAGATAGTGAGTCGAGGATTGTTTGTTGTTTGATCTATGGCCACAATCATAGTCTCCTTATGGCTAATCTCTTCCACGTAATTGTGGACGAAAATGGGTGGAGAGAGAGCCTCCTTCATCCTACTAGGGACCCCACTTTGCTCCTGCACAACTTAACCGTACCTAGTTCCTAGAAGTAACGGATCTCGAAGCAGCAATAGACTCGGGTTGCATCACTCGTCCCTATGTCATGCCACTGCACCTTCTCTTGCTTCTCCAGAATTCAAGAATGGGCGGGCGAGGTTAGGAGTATTTTGGGCAAGGCTTGTGGGTGGAGGCTGGAGAAAGTGCCAACCCTTTCACACTTGTTGCATTGTTTCTTCTTTTTTTTTAAACCTCATTTTTAGGAGCTTTGTGAAGATCATACATGTAGACAGAGAGCACAACATAAGTGTACCTAGTTTTCAGAAGCAACAGACTAGCGTGCAATGCTCGTCCCATTGTCACCACTGGACCCTCTCTTGAATTTCTCAGAAGCTTCTCCAGAATTCAAAAATGGGCGGGAGTGGTGGGTGACCTTAACTGTATGTTGGTGGGTGGAGGTTGGAGAAAGTGCCATCTAGCAAGCCCTTCACACTTGTTACCTTGGTTCTTCCTTTCTTTTAAACCTCATTTTTAGGAGCTTTGTGAAGATGTAGAGAGAGAGGATCGAGTTCTAGAGAGAGAGATCAATGTTAATTATATATAGTATAATTAAAACCTCATTTTAGGGAGCTTCGTGAAGGTGACACATAGAGAGAGAGAGAGAGAGAGAGAGAGAGAGAGAGAGAGAGAGAGAGCATCGATATATAGTATAGATGGGTTATCCATGCAAGAGGAGCTTGCCATTTACATATAGGATCCTCTAGCTCAATAACTCCTTTGGCAGCTAAATTCTTGGGCAATGGCATAGTTAGTAACTAAAGCTCAAAGTTGACTAGTCTATGGTGGTGTGGAAAATGTAGATATTATCTAGGGATGCATGGCATGCAAATATTTGTACACCAATTTTCATCCACAATAAGGTGGAAACAATGTTGGGAAAAAGAAGAAGCTCTCAACTGGTAAGGAAATCGAGAAATTTGAGATTCCTCCAAAAATTGACCAGCAATATAACTAAAAAGTCCAGTATTCTAACGACTGGTTTCCTATTGAGACTGACAATCCAATCACCAATTTGAAATTTTAACCAACTGGATGCTAAGAGGAGGCTTCTTTTTCTCAAACCCTGAGTGGAAGGGAGTAGTTCATATGGGTTATCAATGCAAGGCTATGGAGAGGAGCTTGCCATTTACATAAAGGACCCTCTATCTCAATAAATCTTGGCACGTGAGATGCAAACATTCATGCAATTCAAGATCACAATGATCATCTACTATGATAATGACTGCAATTGGTCTTCTCATGAAGCTATGGCAAAGCTCAATCAACATTTACATATGCATATGCCTATACCTATGTAGAATGACAATCGCATAGTCTAGTCATATGATATATGCACAAAATCATATGAAGAACTTGACTAGCATGTGAAATCCTTACACACGAATTAGTATCGTTTGTTTAATTTGTGGAAAGAAATGATGCTACAAGCACAATTTCAGTTTTCAAATGTCAAAGGCTTTTAGCAACATGCCATTTGCAAGCACACAAAAAATGTACAAATTTCAAAACATTGGCCACAAATGCCATAATTGTTTACAATGGGTAAGGTATTGTAAACATAATGCACAAACAAGTCATTAAAACAATGATGATGCCATAAAAAATGTTTTTTTAGTCTGTGACAATCCGTTGTGCAACATAAAATCAAAACTATAATGTTATTGAAAAAACCTTGCAAAACGAAATTATAGCTCTAATGCTTTTTAAACTTAATATGGCAACTCCCTCTACAATGAGGATGACATTAGTGATAAACTCACATTAGCTAACTCTTTCATGAGCACTAAATCTTTTTTGAAGGAAAATGCAAAATTAGCTCACAAATAAGCATTTCTCAACAAATAATGTGCATTATGGTGCAATGACTTTTAACATACATAGTGAAGATAATCATCATCAAAGACACTTAATAGATGTATTAGCTCACAGCAACTTTGCAACCAATCAGGCATAGTATAGAAGAGAATCTCCAATGAGAAAATACAATTAAGTCCAAGTGTCCATGGAATTTTCCAAACAATCTAGGGATTAAAGCCTCTTCAAGAGCCTATATCATTATAACAAGGCACCTTCTTGGTAACAATGTAGTACAGTCTCAATATGACATCTCTTCTCAGTAACTCAAAATTCTCAACAAGTTAGAAACTTCAACAATGATACAGTCTTTAAAATGTCATGGTATAGCCATAATTCATTGTCACGCTTGATTTCACTACATGCCCACATGAGTCACATTTGTAACATGCAATTATTGCTAAATAGACGCACATTTGTAGCATATGATTATTGCTCAACAGATGCTTTATGCACATTTAAAAAATATGCTTATTGCTTACCATAGCATTCAACCCCTAGATCATGCTGTATAAAAGCCTATCGCTGACAAATCAACAATTATGTGATGTTGTGTTTTCCAAATGTTATTTAATGACAATCCACAATTGACCTTTTTCACCATTGTTATAAATACATGTTTAATCATAATTGACCTTGTTCAATATTGCTATAAATACACGTTTGAAGATGCATGGCCATTTTCTATTCATGAATCAAGTGGCCTTGATCTCACCACCACTTCATTATCTAGTGCCTACAAAATCTTTGATCCCAGTTGGCACAATCGTAAAGATTACCACTCATGCCAGAGTACTCATAGTTTGATTGTTGTTTTATGTACAAAAATATGGTTTAAGCTTTTTCTGAATAGCATCGCACTGCTTTCTCTTAGCACAGTTTTGTCCTCACTTTGCAAGGTGAGAGGGGGAAGAGTAAATAAGTTGCTCATTTTTAATAATTTTGTTTGTAACTTGGCTACATATTATAGTAATCAAAAAATAATCTTTCTCAAATGATTTTTTTATGCTTTCTTTTTTGATGATTTTGCTCTCTTGTCAAAATATTAAATTAAAGGAAATGGTTTATTTCCACCCTTAACTTATGAAGTTCAATTTAAGAGGGGGTAAATGTAAATTTCATGGCAGTGTGTGCATAGTGAGAGTAGTAAAATGGTATGTCACTATGTGGACTTAATCTTAGTGTGAATTGACTTAAGGAAAACCTAAGAGTTTTACAAGTACCTTTTCTTTCTTATACATGAGGATACTGTTCATTGCATCTTCTTGTGTGGGTGTCTCCCCTCCTCTCTCACCCTCATTTTCAACAATAATAGATCCTAGCTGGTGAGCATCAAGGGGGCATCAAGGTTGAGTTGTGAGCATTTACCTCAAATGGAAGCATCTTGTCTACTTTGATGACCATGATTTTCGTATATGGAATTGAAGGCTAGTGTACATTTGATGGAAAAGAATTGTTGGGCATAGTTTTAAGTGTTGAGAAATGCACCAAAAAAGTACGAGAAACTTCGAAATGAAACATGATGATGATGATGAATGATTTGGAAGATGATTTCTTGTTCACTTACAGAAACTTTTATCATACCACACATAAACTATGGTAGATGAGTTGAAGAGAATTTTGGTGTGAAGATGGATAGTAAGGTGCTCTTGAGGAAGCAATTGGAGTCCAAAGATTCAATTGCAACATATGTGGGATGATTTTGAGACCTTATGCAACAACCTCCTTTATTACTATTAAACTATTGACCCTTTACCACATTAAGATTGTTTGGCTCAATCATAGGATAGTATTTAGTTGGTCTTCGTCTTTTAACATTTATAATATCCTACAATTAGTGAAGTTGACTATGATTTATAGCTACTAGTCAACCTGAGTAATGGGTTCTACCTATTTTGAGACACCAAACAAGGCTTACTTATGAACGGGTATTCTTATCTACATAAAGCTACCATATTGATTGGATAAATTTCATGAATGATGTAGATACTAGCAACCTACCAAAAGCACTAATAACTTGGCAACATTGTGTGTGCCCTTAAGTGTTGGTTATTCAATAGAAGCCTAGTTGCCACCATCGATTATCACTCGAAGGTAGAAGACTTTGTTAAGTCTTGTTAGACCTTAGCATAAGCTAAGGCATAGATGAGCTGCTATAGATACAAGCACTAAAAAGCTATAAAAAAGGAGCAAGGACAGCAGATAGCCTCAAAAATCACGAAATGGCTTGAATTCCAATAGGTCCTTTTAAAAGCTTGAGATTAAAAAAGACAACTAAGTATAGAGATGATGAAAAGGTAGGATATCCCTCGGATATAATGGCTTTTTCTTCCTCTCTCTCCTTGCTTATTTTCTTCTCCCAAAGTCTCATAGGCTCTCCTTTTACTTCTTCTATCACAAATCCTTTACAAAGGCTCAAAGATGGATATACAAGATGTTAACTACATTAGTTAGAAATGTCATTTGATGGATAGCGACAAGACCATAGAGCTAGGATTATGCCTTGGAGCCAAATGGGCCCAAGATAATTGTAAAGAATGAGGAAAGAGAGTGGTATAAAGGGAATAGGGTTGGTCCTCCCTTCAAAAGGTGGCATATATAAAAAGCCAAATGGGTGACTTTGGTCTTCACTTTTGGTTGCACACATTGGAATACAAGCTCTCCTCCTCCTATTTGTAGTTATCTCTTGTTCCCTCATAGTGCCTTTGGTGAATGCCATGTGTCCTCTTTCCTTCTTCTTGTCCTCCTCTCCCTTGTCCACTTCCCTCTTCCCTCGCTCTTGTACTCCTTATGGAAGTCAGGAGTCACTAGGGTGACACTAGTGGATGACATTTGCATGCATTGCTCTCAACCCAAAGTAGCCTACTCCATCAACATTCTTGCAATATCCCCATGACACGTGAGTCACCGTCGGACTACACATTTTTAGCACCATCGTTGGGGAGTTCCAAGTGCACTTTTGCATTGCATTTTCTTCTCTCATTACCCACCCATTGCCCAACACTAAGTATTGTGGAGAAAAGATGTTGGTTTATGGTGTATAGGAAGGTACAAGTATAAGAGAGGTCTTGAAAATCATTTGGAGTTATTTTGAAGTGATTTTGGTGTTTTTTAGTGTTCAAAGTTTGTAGAAAGGTAGAGCTAAGGTGTGTGTGATAGCAAATCCCAACAAAAATACTAAGAGTGATTTTCAAAGTGGTTTCAAAGGAGAAAACCGCCACTTTTTGCAAAACACCCATTTGTTCTTTAAAATTTGATCTTTCTTGTTGTTTTTTGTATTGAGTAGGTAGAATAGGTAGATTATCACCCCCCCACACAAAAAATCATGAACAAAAACTCCAAAAATAAAGGAAATGCCCAAAAACTAGTCGGCAAAATTGCATGGCTATGTGTCGCTGCATTAAGCTTAATGTGACGAGTCCTCAAGTCGCTACTATAATAATGCAACATATGCAGCATTAATAATGCAATGACCCACTGCATTAAATGTTGACACCACCTACCACTAACACCTCACCTACAACCTATCACACACATTAAATGCACTGATAGTTATCAATTTAAAAAATTAACCCGCCATGTTAGTCATAAAGCAGTGACCCCCATCCCATCGCGTCAATCAAGTCATCATGTTAATCAAGTCATTGCATTAATCAAGTCACTACATTAGCAAGCGATCGCATTAATCAAGTTGCCGTATTATCAGGTCACTGTGTTAGCAAGTTAATCAAGTTGTTGCATTAGCAAGTCATTGTGTTAGTGCTAAAGAAGCGACTCCCATGTTGTCGCCATATCAAGTCATTGTGCTATGGACCCACTACATTATCCAAGTCACTGCTATATCTGACCCACTACGTTATTGACTTGTTGTGTTAGCAACTCATTGTATGAGCATTAATGTGGGCAGTTGGATAGCTGCAGAATTAGTCAAAAATGATGAAATTTGCATGCAAATTGCATTGAAATGAATCCATTTTTCAAAAAAAAATACTGGGGCGCTACCCTCGCATCTCGCTAGGATGTTGTCCTTGGACCCTGCCCTACTGTGGCGTAGGGAAGCAACTTAGAATTGAGGCCTCAACTGCATTGACCAACACATGCACTTGAGATCAGGAAGAGTCCTAGGAGATAACCATGAGCCTGAGGATAGTGCCTCAAATATGGTCTTGTTGACCTACACACCTAGCTCTACATCCTTAAAGTCAACAAGCTCAAAAAACAATGCTTATGCCATGCACAAACCACCACAAGGTGACATGTCTAGCTCAGAAACATCCTTGAGCCTGGATGAGGCATGGGAGAACCCTTCAATGTTAGAGCCTTAGTGGCTCTGAACTCTGGCTCTAATTATCCCCACTCTCCTAACTCATCTACATCATCTAGATTAAGGAAACCTTTTCCAATTTTATGGGTAGGCTTGGACTGACAGAACCAATAGACATGCTAAGCCCATTTGCTATGGGGAGAATGGGTGGTGCTAGTGGAACCTCATGTGTTCGCCCAACCATCGATGCCAGTGGCAATTAGAAAACCAAGTCCCATTGTATCTATTGGCAATCAATCACCACCACATCCATTCTTTAATGAAGTCCATCATATAGGGGTGAATTTGACACTAGGCTTCCCCAAGAGTTTCAAATTCTAGAACAAAGTAGACAATGGAGTGGTCCAAAAGGTCCACAAATAAGAGCCCCCACATAAGAAGTCCCATCGTTTCCTACCTGGCCACAGAACATGGGAGGTATGTCATACCCGACGACCACCCCTTATAGGCATAACCCTGGGGTGAGCATGCCACTCCCAAGAACACCTCCAACTCCTGTTAGGCCCAATCAAACCCCAAGTCACAATGCAAATACCTAGTGGGTCAGAGTCCTCTAATCATACATTTGTACAACAATCAAATACATGGAACCCTCCACCAAGGCTACCAATGTATAGAGTAGATGTCTCCATATCCTCAAGTTCCGCCCGCTCCACAAACAATACTTACTTATATGATGAGGCAATGAGGATCCTAGTGCAAGCAATAGGAAGGAGGGCCATGCCTCCAATATTTATAGTGGGGAGAGACCAAAATCCTTCTAGAAGTAAGATCTCTGAGTCACTACACCAAGTTCTTAGGGGAAGGAGACCCGGTCTGCCATGTTGAGCATTTTGAATAGATTTGTGCAACATTTGGTGATATAAGGGATCTAGAAAAGGTCAATGCTTTTGGCCTAAGCCTTAATGTCAAAGCTGCACAATGGTTTATAGCACTAAATCCATAAGAGAAAATTGATTGGGACACGTTGCAAAATTCCTCCATAATGGGATTTGCCCCTAGTGAACCCAAGTGGAGTCCAATCAACCAACTCTATGAGGTCAATAAAAAAGAGACCGGATCTCTTCAAGAGTATACTGCTAGAATCAAACACTTGAACTCTCGTTATGAATCTCATGAGAGAATGAGTGATACAGAACTATTGCCATGCTTCCTCATAGGTTTGTGGGACTGTAAGCTTCATGACCATCTTTTTACCATGAATACCACATCATTTGAGTTGTGTAACAAGACTGCTATTTGCTTAGATGACAAGATAAAAGAAAAGGCCCAAGGAGGGAAGACCACATGTGCCTCCTCATAAGTATACTAGACCTTGAAGGCTACTACAAGTGAAGTAAAGGAGATAACCTTGCCCAACACAAAGGGTGTGAATATGGAGGGACTTGCTACTAATTTATTAATTAAGGTAAGCTAGCAATTGCAGGGAAGGATGGCCAAGGAAGCCCCTAATAATCTCGCAAGGCCAACACTCTATTGTGCCCATTATGCATGATGGTGGAATCATGAGACATCACAATGTCAATATCCTAAGATCATTCCCCAACCGATGTACCAGCAAAGGCCACCTCTTACTTTACCTACACCAAACCCATCCAACCAAGGACAATTAGCAATATAAGGGGCTACTCCTGCCATTCCATGGCAATTTAGGGCTCAAAATCTCTCGTTACCACTATGACACCTATATTGGGACCTCAACCACCTCCCCCACTGTTTGCTCTATCCCACGGCTTTCATAGGAAGAGCAAGGTAATCTCAGTATGCAGGGTTCCGAGGCTTTTTGTCACCTACAGATATATCGGGGTTGTCGTTTGTAGTATACGTGTAGCTTAGGACCTCGAGTCATATTCTAGTGAGAGACGTAGGCTTAAGTGTGGTAAGCAAACATAGTGCATGCATGTGTAAAAGGAACATGTATCATCATGGTTGAGGTAATGAAGGCTTTCGCCTTCATTGGACGTTGCAAGGTTTAGGAGGAGTTTAAGGGTTAGAAGGAGGTTCCAGAGTTTAGAAGGAGGTTCCAAGGTTTAAAAGGAGGTTCAAGGGTTTGAAGGAGAATCCAAGGTTTAGAGAGAGGTTCTAGAGTTTAGAAGAGGTTCGAGGGTTAGAAAGAGCATCCAAGGTTCAAGGTAAAGTACATGGTGGAGAACTCATCTCCCTCGTAGATCATGGAGGTTAAGGGTTGAGGAACTAAGGGTTTAGGGGGAGTATAGGAGTGGGAGAGGAAAAAGGTGTAAGAGCATGGGGGGAAAGAAGAGAGAGGAGGGAGGAGGAGGAGGAGGGAGGAGGAGGGAGGAGGAGAGGGAGGAGGAGAGGGAGAGGAGGAGGAGAAGGGAGGAGGAGGAGGGAGAGGAGGAGGAGAAGGGAGGAGGAGGAGGGAGGAGGAGAGGGAGAGGATGGGTTGCAAGGTTGGAGGAGAGGGGGGGAGGAGTTGTAAGGTTAGGACATGCTTTTGGATATGGAGTGCAAGGAAGCATGGACACTTGAGACAATTGCTTGGAATACGAAAGTAGAACTCAACACAATGCCCCAAAGAGTGTGGACTTCATTCCATTATGGGGTATTTATACAAGTTGAACAGCTTCTCTCTCTGCATGTAGGAATTGTAAGAAATTCTCTCTCTAGATTTAGAACTTGCATATAGAAGTTGCATGTAGGAGTTGCAAGTTGCATGTAGAACTCACATGTTGCATGTTGCATGTAGAACTCACATGTTGCATGTAGAACTCACATGTAGAACATGCATGTAGGAATCACATGTAGAACATGCATGTAGGAATCGCATGTAGGACTTGCATGTAGGAGTTGCAAGTAGGACTTGCATGTAGGACTTGCACGTAGAACTTGCATGTAGGAGTTGTAAGTGGAACTCGCATGTAGAACTTGCATGTCGAATTTCTAAGAGGTATTATTTCTAGCCTTATGCAAGTACAAGTGGAGCTTTGCCCCTACTCTACACACACATTTTGTTCTACCTAAGTCCATGTTGGCGCAGATACAACACACTCCCGGATCCATTTTATTACCCGTCCTCAGGTTATGGCTTATTGCAAGCACGTAGCTGGATTGCCATGCCTTTAGTCCACTGGCTGTGGAACTTGTGTCAATGCGAGTCGATCCTGCTGTAAAGCCTTGGCACCATACAATTTTTGCTCAGTTTCCAGGTAGCCTATATCCAATATTTGTTCGAACAGAGATAGGTGGCGTGCTTCTAAGAAGATCACTCTTTGATAGAGTCGGCTTATAATTTGAGCATCGACCCGTTCATTGGGATTGAAACTGCGTCGAGGCAAATGGGTATTGAGGTAACATGGGACCTCTAGAATGAATTCCAATGTTTTGCAGAAGATAACACTTAGGCGAAGGAAGCGATCAATGTTGCCGTGCATTATTTGCTCATGCTGCTAAAGTGCTCAGACCATTGTGCCTTGGATATTCCATTCTACACCAGAGTATGGTTTGATCATTAGCCAATTAATGGTGCGATCTTCATCCAAAGTGTGTATATTGGCTTTTTTTACATCGTGGATTTGCATAGAACTTGGGATGGGTTCTGAGACATGGAGGTGCACGTAGGTACTCTTTCAAGAAGATTACATCAAAGAGCTTGGGACGGCACCAATTAGGTTGTGGATCCAACTTGCTTATCCAACCTTCACTAATTTGACGCTGACGAAGGTTGGTAGGAAAGTTGTCCAAGGTCTTTCCCATATCTTCATTTTTGTTGGAGATGGCTTGCCTGTTGAAGTAGTAGCACTTTAGTTGGCTCCCATTTGTTGTTGTGTTGAATTGGACTCCATCCAATGTTTCTAGTAGCACAGCTCCGATGGGATTCATCTTTCTTACTCAGTAGGGTCCTTGACCTAGATACTTCATTTTCCCCTTGTGTACTTTGGCATTGTATAACAAGACCAAGTCACCTTCCTTGATGTCTTTAGCTTTAAGATTTTTGTCAAACCATGCCTTTCTTCTATGTTTTTCTATTGTCATGGCATGGTAGGCGACTAGTCTTGTCTCTGTATACTTCTCCAACTGATAGAGTCATTCTTTCAAGGATTCATGGTCTCCCATGCATTCCTGTACTGCTATACGTAGGATTGGTATTACAAATTCTAGTGGGACCACAACTTCAAGGCCGTACACCAATTGAAAAGGCGTGTTCCTTGTACTAACCTTGAGTGTGGTTCTGTATGCCCATAAGTTTGCATTTAGTTTCTCTGCCCAATCAAAACACTGTGGTTCTACTACCTTGGTGAGGATAATGCATAATATTTTGTTGGTGGATTCGTCCTATCCATTCCCTTGGGGGTAGTAGGGTGTGCTTTTTCTATGGATTACCATAAAGTTAGACAAGAGTTCTTAGATTACCTCATTGACAAAATGTGTGCCTCTATCCGACACAATTTCAACGGGGCATCCGAATCGGGTGATCACATTTTCGTATAAGAATCTTGCTATGCTTCTGGCATCTGCCTTTCCGACTGCTTTAGCTTCAACCCATTTTCTAAAGTAATCAATGACCACAATGATGTAGTGTGCCTGTGTTCCCTGAGAGTGCTCTCAACGGAAGCAAGAACGGAAGAAGGAGAGAGAGAGGGAGAGAGAGAGACAGAGAGCCACACAAGTTTTGGTGGGTGCAGAACCACCCTAATCTTCTTTTTCATTCATTTATACATGTGTTTGAGTATTGTACATGACTGGGGTAAAGGCACAGTGACCTTTAACCCCCACAACCTCCCACTTAAAGGACAATGTGCCTTTAAGGGAGAACAACCAGTGAGCATACTATCCAATGCCCATCAATACACGACAATACTCAAACTGCTGACTAGGTAGACTCTTCGTCAGCATATCTGCAGGGTTATCATCTATATGAACCTTGACAAGCTCTATGCGCTTGTCCTCAAGTACCTCCCTCATGAAATGGTACCTGACCTCAATGTGTTTGGTCTTTGCATGAAAGACCGGATTCCGTGCTAGCTGAATAGCACTCATGGAATCACTATGCAATGTCGGTACACCTGTATGAATCCCCAAATCACTTTTGTGTGCAAGACATCCACGACACTGCACCACCTGCAAAGGTGAACACAACCAGAAGTGGATCTCCTACTATCCACATGCCCTACATAGTCTGAATCTGTGTACCCAAGTACATGCATGTCTCCTCTACCAAAGCAGATGCACATCTCCTTGGTACCCTTCATGTACCTCATGATGCACTTATTAACTACCTCCCAATGCCTCTTTCCTAGATTAGCCATATACCGGCTAACAACTCCCACTGCAAATGCAATGTCTGGTCTAGTAGCTATCATAGCATACATAAGACTCCCAACTGCTGATGCATAAGGAACCTTGGCCATCATGGCCCTTTCCTCATCTGATTTGGGACTATCTGTATGACTCAATTTCACATATGGAGGCAATGGAGTACTCACTGCCTTCCCCCCCTCCATATTGAAACGTTGCAATACTTTTGTAACATACTCTTTTTGTGAAAGCCAAAGGAGTTTCCTACTCCGATCACACGTGATGCGCATACCAAGAATATGACTTGCAAATCCCAAATCCTTCATATCAAAGGCCTCATGCAACTTGGCCTTTAATGCATCTAGCTCATAAGTATTCTTGCTAGCCAATAGCATATCATCCACATATAGTGCCAAGATTATTAGGCTATTATCCTAAGCCCTTTTAGTGTAGAGGCAGTGATCAATTTCACTCCTAAAACCCTAGGACCGAATGAAAGCATCAAAATTCTGATACCATTCTCTAGGCGCTTGCTTAAGACCATAGAGACTCTTCTTCAGCTTGCAAACTAAATGCTCTTTGCCCTTTTCTTCAAAGCCTTCCGGCTGCACCATGTAAATTTCCTCATGCAAATCCTCATGCAAGAATGCTGTCTTGACATCCATCTGCATAAGCTCCATATCCTCTGATGCCACTAGTCCAAGCATACATCTAAGTGTGGTCATCTTCACAACCAGAGAGAATATCTCATCAAAGTCCACACCCTTCTCTTGCTTGAACCCTTTAGCGACCAAACGGGCCTTGTACCTAGGCACATCATCACCTGTGACCTTCATCTTGTAGACCCATTTACATGGCAGTGCTTTCTTTCCATGTGGCAAAGAAACCAAGTCCCAAGTCTTATTCTTCATAAGTGAACTCATCTCTGACTGCATAGCATACTCCCACTTGTGTTGATCCTCATGCATCATAGCCTCTCTGTAGCAAGAAGGCTCCCTGCAATCAGTAAGCATCACATAGTCTACCCCTGGAACAAACTTATGAGGCGGTCTAGACACTATAGATGATCTTCTCAAGGGCATTTCAGCTTGCTGTCCCACCTCCATATCAGCCACATTTGGCTCATCATTTCCACCAATAGATGATCCATCATCTACTCTTGATTGTATACCTGTGGGAGTACTTGGTGGTACCATTTCTTGCACATTTGGTGCATGGACAGCTTGCTGTCTATCAACATATGCAGGTGGATTCACATCTTGGAAAGTGATTCTCCTCATTTCCACATCCCTCATCAGTGCCTTATGCATCTTCTTCTCATTGAAGACCACATCATGGCTGCGTATGATCTTCTTTGCTTCTGGATCCCAGAGACGATAGCCCATCTCTCCACTTTCACCATAACCCAAAAAGATGCATTTCCTAGACTTAGGATCTAGCTTCTTTCGAAGCTCTTTTGGCACATGTGCATATGCCTTACACCCAAATATACGTAAGTGAGAGTAAGATGGCTTCTTGCCACTCCATGCCTCTTCAGGAATACCACCATCCAAACTCTTACTAGGTGATCTATTGATCACATGCACTACAGTCTTCATTGCCTCAGCCCAAAAACCACTAGAAAGACTTGCATTGGAAAGCATGCATTGCAACCTTTCTTGAATGGTACGGTTCATCTTTTCTGCAACTGGATTTTGCTGTGGAGTATGAGGGGATGTGAGCTCCTCTTAATCCCACATGTATCACAGAAATGTTAAAAGTCATGAGAGAGATACTCTCCACCATTGTCAGTCTGTAGGCATTTAAGCGTTCTACCTGACTGATTCTCAACCAAGGCCAGCCATTTCTGAAATACCTAGAACACATCACTCTTCCGAGCTATAGCATAAGCCCACACTTTCCTAGTTACATCATCAATGAATGTCACATAGTATTCAGCCCCACCTAATGACCGTGTAGGCATGGGACCACATACATCTGAATGCACCAAATCAAGCTTTTCAAACTCTTTCTTCCCCCTTCTTTTATGGGTTGATTTAGTCTGCTTCCCATAGAGACAGTGCTCACAAAATTCAAAATCAGAGAAACTCAAATGCGGTACATAACCCAAATGGCATAAGATTTTCATTCCATTCTGGCTCATGTGCCCCAACCTGCAATGCCACAAAGAAGTGCTTGGCTGCTCGGTTATTGCAACAACATGATCAAATACCCCTGATACATGTAAGGGATACAAAGTCCCACACTTGGCACCCTTGGCCAAAAGCATAGAGCCCTTCTGAATTTTCCAACTCTGAAAGCCAAAAGTGGTGTGAAAACCAGCATCATCTAGCTGACCCACTGAAATAAGACTCTTGGTCAGCTTAGGCACATGTCTCACATGTTTCAAAACAAATGCAGACCCATTTGCAAAAGAAAACTTTATGTCACCTGCTCCCACTATGTCACATGCATAGTCATTTCCAAGATGCACACAACCTGTCTTTCCACACTGTCATAAGTGGAGAACCATTCCCTATGGGGAGTAACATGGAATGAAGCACCAGAATCCAAAATCCAATCCTGGGAATATGCATCATCTGAAGTGCTAAGCAAATTTGTAGATAAACTAGACATGATGAGAATGTCATTGTCACTATCATGTGTGACTGCATTGATCCCCTCGATCTTCACTTTTTCTTTGTCCTCCCTTGGACTTTCCTTTTGATTTGCACCCCAATTTGCATTCTTTTTCTTATCCTTTTTCTGTCTTTTCAGCTTGTAGCAATCCTTTTTCATATGGCCCTTCTTGCCACAATGGTAACACTCAAAGTTCCGTGCCCTGGATTTGCTATGTGACTTCCCTCTTTCTTGGGACTTCCCCCTGAACTGTGATCTGCCCCTTTGCACATTTAAGGCTGCATCCTGCTTGTTGCCATCCATAGACTTCCGTCTAATCTCCTCGGCCAACAAGCTACCCATAACATCATCAAATTTCAGTACTCCACTAGGTGCAGAGTTACTGACAGCTGTACGGAAGGTATCCCATGAGGATGGCAATGAACATAAGAGAAATATTGCCTTAGTCTCCACATCAAAATTCATCTTCTGAGCCTGAAGCTAGCTGAAAATAATATTGAATTCATTCAAGTGAGAAGCAATGGAGACCCCTTCCTTCATCTGCAGCACAAACAACTTCTTCATGAGGTAAACTTTATTAGAGGCAGTTTCCTTCTCATAAGTGGCACATAGTTCTTCCACAAATCTTCCATGGTCTGCTCATTTACTACTGTGAAATAAACTGACTCTGCAAGATGAAGTCTAATAGTAGACTTTGCTAATGCATCCAACTCATTGCAATCATCCTCAGACATATTTGCAGGCTTAGCTTCAATCCCTGCCAGTTTAATCTGCTTCTTTTGAATAAGCACATCCCTTATTTGTTCTTTCCACAAAGAAAAGTTTGTCCCATCAAACTTTTTAATGCTGAAAAACTCCTTTTCAGACATGGAAGAGGATGCCATGATGCAAATGAAACAAAATCCCAAACGCTAGTGCCTATAAGAGAGAATCACACCAAATACTAGGTGCACCCAAATGTGTATGCCACAATAGACTGAAATATCACCAAAACTCAAAAGCTCAAAGCATCAAAAGATGCATCTGACTCATGTGCATATACTATGCATCCATATGAGCAAATCTGGCCCAAAAGAAAATGCCAACTGCAATGGCAATCCAAAATGCCAATAAGTGCCAAACGACTCAAGCATAAACACCGTCCATTGGCATATGCATCAATAATATCTCATCCAAGAGAGCATAGCACTATCAGTGCATCACCTGCAATGTGTCAAAGCTGTCCCTCAGCATAAAATAGCATCCATGTGCAAAGCGTCCATAAAAAATAGCATCCCACAAGGCAATTTGGGCCTATTAGCGCATCCAATAAGGACTGCAATGCATCCAAATGGCCTATAAATCATCCACTGCAACCCAATGCACACCACGAATGAGTGCACATTGCTCAAACTGCAACCAGAGTGATTTGCATAAGGTATGCTCAAGAAATCATGGTCCCACGGTAATGACCGCTACTGAAAATAGAACCTGAGATGCCTCAAAACATGGGTGCCATTGCATAATCGGACTCAGCAAGAAAATTTGCAAATATCTCTCTTCTGCTGGAACTCCGAAATCCCAACCGATGAGTGAGAAATGGGAGTCAACACTTATCCACTACCACGTGGCATAAGTCTAAGGTTTCAAAACCTTAGAATGAAAAATGCATAACAGAGAGATGAAATCAAATATACAGAGATCTATAACTCTGAAAATCCTCCAACGAATCATGCAAGAACTGATAGGTAGGGGTGCTTGGGCATCCGAAACGCAATGGGATAGACGGTTTTGGAAACCGTGGTCTCAATCACTGGGTCCAACACACGGGCTGAAAAACGTTTTTGGAAACATAGCTGTTTGTAAACTCCACTGGAGTGCGAATGATGAGCAACATAGAAGTTTTAGGACCTCTTGAGTCCATTGGAACTGACAGATGTGCAAATGGTTGCTCCAAACTTGAGTTCCAACACCCGGGCAAAAAACGCAGAAACTAATACAGTGAGTCAGAAATCCAATGAAATGATCCCAGATTCAAGAATGAAGGTGTTTCCAAGCTCCTGAAGTGAAGTGGACACCAAAATCTCTCTGATACCAGTTGAGAGTACTCTCAACGAAAGCAAGAACGGAACAGGGAAAGCTCAAAAAATGACTTTTTCTTTGAAAACACTTAACAGGCTCTCAAAACCACTTTGCAAAACCAAAGTAACTTTTCCAAAGGTTCCTCCAAGGTCTCTACACACTCGGATGCAAGTAAAGTCACCCACAAAGCTTCCCACAGAGCTTCTCCTTCCTCCCACAGAGCTGCTGAGCTTCAAGCATTCACGCACGCTCAGCTAGATCACCCGGGCTCTGATACTAGTTGAGAGTGCTCTCAACGGAAGCAAGAACGGAAGAAGGAGAGAGAGAGGGAGAGAGAGAGACAGAGAGTCACACAAGTTTTGGTGGGTGCAGAACCACCCTAATCTTCTTTTTCATTCATTTATATATGTGTTTGAGTATTGTACATAGCGGGGCAAAGGCACAGTGACCTTTAACCCCCACATTCCCTTTGCTGCTGCTAGATGGATGGGACCCACATAGTCCATCCCCCATTTTTCAAATGGTTCTTGTGCAACAATTGTTGCTAGGGGATTGAAGTGTTGGCCACAGGTAGCCTACGAGGAGGACTTTTCTTGCTATGGCTTCCCCTTGGAAGTGTCCTCCTGTGATGCCTTCATGGACTTCACTCAGGATTGGCATGATCTCATGAGGCATTACACATCTTCTTAATACTTGGTCCTTGCCCATCTTGTACAGTTGTCCTACAATAGTTGTCCTACAATGAGTTGATAGGTTGTAGCCTTTAGAATTAGTTTTCTGGCATCTATTGCTTTCCTTTTAGGGGGTGGTCTGCCTCACCACTCTGGAACATCATTTATTTGAAATAGTGTGGCATCTGGTAAGTCGTCTTCTACTCTAGTGGCTTCTTCTCCCGACTTAACGCGAGATATGTGATCGACAATGTAGTGTTGGGCACCTTTGCGGACCACTATTTTGAAGTTGAATTCTTGAAACAAGAGGAGCCATCTAGTTATTCTTCTTGTTGTACACGGACTGTTCACAAGATAAAGCAATGCTTGATGGTCGGTATAGAAGAAAAAATCATTTGCCAATAGATAGTGCTGAAATTTCTTAACATTATACACCATTGCTAGGGCTTCTCTTTCTGTGGTGGTATAGTTGATCTCTGCATCATTGAGTTGTCGACTGGCAAAGTAGAATGGGTAGTCTTTCTTATGTTCACTAGGTTGACAAAGCACACTCCCAATTGCACACTTGGATCCATCGGTATGAACATGAAAATCCACATCCCAATTGGGAGATATAAGGATGGGTGCTATGATTAGGCACCACTTTAAAAGTTCAAAGCCTTGGTTGCACTCTTCTGTCCATAAGAATTCCACTTATAATTTGTAAAGTGGACTAGCTATCATGGCATACTGCAATATAAATCTTCTATAATAGCCGGCATATCCCATAAACACCTGTACACCTTTGGAATTTGTAGGAGACGGCAATTCCATGATTTTGATTTTGTCCATGTCAGTTGCAATCCCATGTTGAGAAACGATGTGTCCCAAAACAACTCCATGGGTGACCGTGAACAAGCATTTTGTTGGATTTAGGGAGATGCCATACTCCTTGCATTTGATCAGTATTGCTTCAAGACATTTGAAGTGGTCTTTTTTGTCTGAGTGGATGCACAAATCATCCAAGAATAGTTGTAAAACTTATTTAGAAATGACTTGAAAGCTATGAACATGACTTGTTGGAATGTGGCTGGGGCATTACAAAGGCCGAATGGCATGACTATATGCAAAAAATACCCCATTCTGTAGCAAATGCTATTTTTGATTGGTCTTTAGGAGCAATTTGCACTTGGTTATAGCCACTGAAGCCATCTAAGAAGCTATATATTTTAGAGCTTGCCACCTTTTCCAACACTATTTCTGTTAAGGGTAGGGGATAGTGATCCCTAATTGTTTCGGCATTCACTTTCTTTAAGTTTATGCATATTCTGAGCTTCTTATTGCATTTAGGCACAATGATGATGGGTGAAACCCAATCAGTGTGCTCTATCTCGTAGATGAATCTGGCATCTAGGAGTTTTTCCAGCTCATCATAAACCATGGTGCCATACTTAGGATTTGTGTGATAAGGTCCACATACCTTAGGGTGGGCACCTTCCCTTATAGGTATCATGTGTACTATCACATCTGGTGAAATTCCTTTCATCTCTTTGTATGACCATGTTAGGTAGTCATGGTATTCCATTAGGAGTGCTTTGAGTTTTGTTTCATCTTCTTGTCGAAGCTATTTCCCAATGAAAACCAGTTTTTCTTCCTCCTCTTCAAGGGCGAGGTTTATTGTGCATGCTTTTGCCGGTCCCTCATAGATTGGAGTTTCTCCAATGCTATCAGTTTCTTGAACTTTAGATTCTCTTAGTGGTCTTGGCATTGCTATTGGTGCACTACCACTTGTGTAATTCTTGAAGTACTCTGGCACTTCTCGAAGATTGGCCTCTGATGGTGTTGAACTAGCCTGACATGTGCCATGTGTACTAGGTGGCATAGTTTCATTTACCAATTTGTTAGGCTCTTTTTGACTTTATTTTTTTGAAGTCTCTTGATTGAGTTTCATCTGCACATGTGGCTTATGTTTCCAAAACTTCTTATGTTGAAAACTCTGGGGTAACTTTTCCATTGGTAAGGTGTTTCCAAGTAAGGGTTCATTTGTTGTGCATACTCCTTCCAGTCCCTCAGGGGACCATTCAAGAGGTGGTGGTTCTGATTTTGAGGGAGCTGGCTTTGCAAGATACAATTCGATGATCCTTGTTTGGAATCATTCAAATTCATTGAAGTGTCCGGCCTTGGCTTTTTTGCGATTTCCTCCTTTAGCTTTCTTGCGGGATCTTCTGCTATTATTCAACTTTGGAGGTTTAATTTTTGGGAGCTCGACTGCCATTAGGGCGTGCAGAATGGCTAAGTCATTATCAAAGATTTGATCTTCAATTTCAGCATTCTCAGTCTCAATTTCAAGGTCCCAAGGAAAATCTGAGTCATCATTGGTATGGGTACCTTCTTCATGTTCATTATCCCACTCGAGGTTCGCCATTCTATCTATGAGAAGATGGGGTCTAATGAATGGTAGTTGCCAATGGTTGCCAATGTTTGTATCCAGTTATTGACATTGCTTTGTGAATCACCCGCTATGGCATGCTATTGCAGGGGAGCTGATTTGCTTGAGATTGTCATTGAAGATGTGTCATCCAATGCTCTAGGCACGATTGGTTTTATAGCTCTTGTCCTCACATTCACAGTTTTGAACAAGTTTTTGAAGATGATGCTACATAAAATGCTACTCTAGCATTTCTGGTTTTTTGAATCTTTCAATAACTTCAGTACAAGTGTGGCTTCAGTTTTGTTTTGAATTGCTAGACCTGGATTTGATTGGAAAGTATTCATTTTAGCCACTTCTATGAAGCATGTAAGAAGAAGCATCATTGATTGAATATTGGTCACTAGTCTTTGCTCATATTTTGGAAGTCTTTCAGTTATTTTTTGCCTTGTAAGAGAGATAGACACTACCCAATATCTGGGTTAGACCCTCTCATGGCTACCCTATTTAATCTCGAGAAGTTCAATGGAAAGGGCTTCCACACATGGCAGATGAAGGTGAAATTTGCATTGATGAGGGAGAACTTATGGGGACTTGTCAAACCTACTCCTACCGCTTCTTCTATGGCCTCCAATGCTGGAGAATCCTCAACTCCGACACGACCGGCAAGGGATCCAGCTAGAGAAGAAAAAGCATACGGTATCATTGCTCTTACTTTAGGAGATGATTATATTCACCATATCTCTGACTTGGAGTCTCCTTTGGAAGCTTGGCAGAAGCTTGACATGATTTTTGGTGCTAGCTCTCACATCTCTAAACTATCACTTAAAATCTCTTTCTTTGAATTGAAGATGGCTAGTGGTACTACTTTAGCAGCTCATGTCAACTATATGCGGAGTCTTATGACTCAATTAGCTTCTATCAACTCTCCTATCACTCCAGATGATGCTATGGCAGTGTTACTTAAGAGTATGCCTGAAGACTATGATCACATAGTTACCACTTTAAAAAATCTTCCTAATCCTAATCTTGAAGGTATTATCTCTGCTCTCCAAGAAGAAGAAAGGCATATGGAGCTCAGGAAAGGCAATGACACTACTTATGCTGTAAAAGTCCAGAAGGGCAAGTATACCCCTTGCAATCACTGTGGAAAGACAAATCACCTTTCAAAGGACTGCTTCAAAATTAATCCATGCAAGCACTGTGGCAAGAACAACCATAATGAGAAGTTTTGCAGAGCCCAAGCAAAGACAGAAAATGCAAATCTACTTTCAGTTAATGAGCCTCCACAAGATGAGGCATCCTTTGAAGATTATGCATTTTAAACACATCTCTATGTATGCTCCAGATCTCTCTTTTTATGTCAAGGTACTCAGCCTGGATAGTCCTCCAAAATGAATGAAAATAAACTATTGTGTTTTGTGTGTTTTGTAAACACCTCTGGTCACCTTATGATGTAGGCCATGTGTATGTTTTGTTCCATGGTACCTCCTGCAGACATTGTGTGCATGTACATGCAGGGGCGATAACCATTGGAAGGTCTTTTTGTATCCCTTTTGTTTACCTTACACCCAAGGGAACCCTTGCTAGCATGAGAACCTAGCCATAGATTTATCCTTGACCACCATGAGATGGCATGAGAAACTATGAGACTAGATGTATCCTTGACATAGCCTGAGGCATTTCCTTGAGGGGGGGTTTGTTGGGAGATCTCAAGGTGTATGCCTCAGGCACACCTTATGTTTCTATGTGTGAGTGCTAGAGGCACAGTTAGGTGCCTACAAGCACAGTTAGGTGGTGGAAGAGCCACATAGGATGATTGAGAGAATCTAGGAGCAGATTGAGGAGATGATTGTGGAGCTCTGAGGTCATCAGTGATGTCAGTGAGCATGTATGAGGTGCCTACTTAAGGACCTCACTCTTCTTCATTCTACAAGCAAGTAATGCAAGTATTCTAAGTTTGTGTCTACTCTTTCCTTTCCTTTCAGCCTTCCAACAGTCATTGCTATGGCTGCATCAAAGGGATGGTCTTTACATCAGATGGATGTAAAGAATGCCTTCTTGCATGGTGATTTGCAAGAAGAAGTCTTTATGGAGCAGCCACCAAGTTATGTTCATGCTGCTCATCCTGAGTTTGTTTGTAGGTTGAAGAAAGCCTTGTATGGCTTTAAGCAAGCACCTAGAGCATGGTCTGACAAGATAGGATAGTATCTTGTCACTATTGGCTTTCAGATCTCCAAGGCAAATTTCTCACTCTATGTGAGAAAAACAGAGAAAGGTATTATGCTGCTTGTCATTTATGTTGATGATTTGATCATCACAGGTGATAGTGATGAAGATATCCTTCATGTGAAAATGCTATTGAAGCAAAAGTTTGAGATGAAGGATTTGGGAGAGCTGCGTTATTTCTTGGGCATTGAGGTGATTAGATCACCAAGTGGGATATAGCTCTTGTAGAGGCAATATGGATTGGACATGCTGTCCAAATACGGGATAACAGGCTGTAAGCCTATTTCAGTTCCTTTGGAGCAAAATGTGAAGCTGAGCACAGATGCAAGTGAGCTTCTGGAAGACCCTACTATGTACAGACGCATAGTAGGAAGTTTGACTTATATGACTATTACCAGGCCAGATTTGAGCTATGCTGCTGTTGGATTGGTAAGTCAGTTTATGCAGGCTCCAAGGAAATTGCATTCGGATGTGGCTATACGCATACTCAGGTATGTGAAGTCCACATTGTAGTATGGACTATTTTATGAGGCTGGGGTTCAAATACAGTTGCATGGATATAATGATGCTGATTGGGCTGGTAGTATTTTTGATAGACGATCTACTAGTGGGTATATGTTCTCTTTTGGGAGTGCTGCAGTCACTTGGAGTAGCAAGAAACAGCCTACAGTTGCCTTGTCGAGCACAGAGGCTGAGTACAGGGGTGCAGCAATGGCTGCATGTGAGGTAGCTTGGTTGCATAAGCTACTATATGATATGCATCAGTCTACAGATGGGCCAGTTGTCATTTATTGTGACAACATGAGCAGTATACACTTGGCAAATAACCCAGTTTATCATGCTAGAACAAAGCACATTGAGGTGCATTATCACTATGTGCGGGAGAAGGTTTTACTAGGTCTTATTGATCTAGTTTATGTCAGCACAAAGGATCAGGTAGCTGACATATTCACAAAAGCATTGGGTGTAGAGAAGTTGCGCAAGTTCAAAGACTTGCTTGGTGTGCAGGAATTGGGATTGAGCTCGAGGGGGAGTGTTGAGATATCGAGCTCCACTCGCGATATGCCAAGGTGACCGTTGTGCATTTATGTCATCGACTTGTTAGCTATGGATGCGGTTGGTACACCACCCACGAATAATAGCTAGATGACAGCTATCCTTATCTACACTAGTTCATGGCTCAGTTAGTATGCCACCTTAGTTAGTTGAGTTTGGTTTGAGACCCACATATAGGGTTCTTCTATTTCTTTGTACTAGAGTTCTTTTGGCTTTCACAACTAAGAAGAGGAAAACTATTTTCAGCCTCCACCTTTGTGTGTATTCCCCCATTGTGTATGTGAGAAAGCCACAAGTGAGACTCCTTCCCTCTCTCCCACTATCGTCACAAGTGGTAGGTCCTTTGCCTATATCAATTTTGGCTCTTCTAACACATAGAAGGACATGTTTTCATGCTCCTTTAGCGGTTGTAAGGTGGGGTCTTCTTCAAACATTTGCTGCATTAGTGTGGACCCTTCCATTGAAGAGCATGAGCATCCACTTTTTTGGGCACTTGCAAGCATTTAGAGGCTCGATTGATTGTTTGGTGCATTGGATAGATCATATTAGCACCCTTGCTTGCCTTGAGTCTTTCCTCAAACCTTTCTTCGCACTCACACAGCAAGTTTTGTGGCTTGATAAGCTGTTGTTTCTCTACCAAGGGGTTTGGATATTCACCATGCTCTTTGGTCATTGTGGCACTACCGTAGGTAGGGGTCCTTAGCGATTCCTTGACTTCTTTCAGAGGAGAATTGATCCATCCTCCATTTGAGGAAGTATCACTAGAAGAAGCTGATGTGGCCAGGGTGGCAATGTCTTCATCATACCCATCTTGGATGATTACCTTATCATGGCCCTTTCCAGCCTTAGTGGCACGTTTAGCATTTCCATGTGCAAATGGAGTTTCCTCTCTAGATTGTGATGTACTAGCCTTATCTCTTTTGGCCTGCTTACAAAGTTCCTTGATGAAGGCCTTAGCCTGAGCCCTTGTGATTACATTTAAGGGTATCGAGGACACTTAGCCTCTCTCAATGTTGTAAAGATTAAGACTTACATTCTTAGGTATAGTAACCAACTTTGGTGGTCTTCGCATTGAGCTATCCTTGTTGAGGTGATGAACTCCACACCCAATGCACAATGGTGCTTGTGTGTTTGAAGAATTTGTTGCTGTGTGGATGTGGTATCCCTATAGGGACAATCTTTTAAGGAATGAGGACCTTGACACTTATAGCATCAACGAATTGGTGGTCTCCTTGTCAAGGTGTTAATATCTCTTGGATTTTAAGAGGCACAAGTTGTTTGGTCGATGGGGATATATTGGTCATCCTACATAATATAATGACTTGTATAGTTGGATTAACTCACAGTATTAATGGCTTGAGCATGAGTACTCCCACCAAGGGTGTGGCCTGGTTCTTTCCAATTACTATGTAGTCCCTCCACTAAGACTTGGTTCATAGGAGTGATTTGTGGGTGGTCTCTGTGCCAACATGGACTTAGGTAGAACAGAATGTGTGTAGAGTAGCGGCAAAGCTTCGCTTGTACTTGCATAAGGCTAGAAATAATCCCTCTTAGAAATTTGACATGCAAGTTCTACATGCGAGTTCTACTTGCAACTCCTACATGCAAGTCCTACATGCAAGTCCTACTTGCAACTCCTACATGCAACTCCTACATGCAACTCTTACATGTGATTCTTACATGTGTGTTCTACATGCGAGTTCTACATGCAACTCCTACATCCAACATGCAACATGCAAATAGACACATGCAACTCTTACATGCAACTTCTATGTGTAGGTTCTACATGTAGAGAGAGAATGTCTTACAATTCCTACATGCAGAGAGAGAAGCTCTCCAACTTGTATAAATGCCCCATAATGGAATGAAGCCCACACTCTTTGGGGCATTGTGTTGAATTCTACTTTGGTATTCCAAGCAATTGTCTCAAGTGTCCATGTTTCCTTGCACTCCACGTCCAAAAGCATGTCCTAACCTTGCAACTCCTCCTCCCCTCTCCTCTAACCTTGCAACCCATCCTCTCCCTCTCCTCCCTCCTCCTCCCTTCTCCTCCTCCTCTCCCTCCTCCTCCTCCCTTCTCCTCCTCCTCTCTCTCTGCTCCTCCCTCTCCTCCTCCCTCCTCCTCCCTCCTCCTCCTCCCTCCTCCTTCCTCCTCCTCCTCCCTCCTCTCTCTTCTTTCCCCCCATGCTCTTACACCTTCTTTCTCTCCCACTCCTATGCTCCCCCTAAACCCTTAGTTCCTCAACCCTTAACCTCCATGATCCATGAGGGAGACGAGATCTCCACCATGTAGTCTACCCTAAACCTTGGATCCTCCTAACCCTGGAACCTCTTCTAAACTTTGGAACCTCTCTCTAAACCTTGGAATCTCCTTCAAACCCTTGAACCTCCTTCTAAACCTTGGAACCTCATTCTAAAATCTAAAACCTCCTTCTAACCCTTAAACTCCTCCTAAATACTACAACCCCTAATGAACGTGAAAGCCTTCATTACCTCAACCATGATGATACACGTTATGTTTGCTTACCACACGTAAGCCTATGTCTCTCACCGAAATACGACTCGAGGTCCTAAGCTACACGTATACTACAAACGACAACCTCGATATATTTGTAGGTGACAAAAAGCCTCGGAACCCTTCATATTGAGATTACACTGCTCTTCCTACAAAAGCTGTGGGACAGAGCAAACATTTGGCGCCGCTGTCAAGGAGACTAGCGCCTCAAGTAATGAGTAAACATACGCAAGTATGTGTAAAAAACAAACTACTTTGAACTTTCAAGAGCTAGGAGAGCTAAAATTTTTCCAACTCAAGTAAATATAAAAATTAAAAAAAAAAATAATTCCTAGCTGAGACTCTTCGTTACCGGTTTAGGAAAATGCATGTTTTCTCGAAAAACAGCACCTTAAGGAATAAATCAGACCATGTGATGGTTGTCAAAGTGTAGAGCCCAAAATTCTAAACATTTCTCCTTTTTATGGAAACACATTCTGACACAACCACCACAAGTTATGGGCAATCAATGATTAAAGGTTATAAATGCCATAACACAAAAGAAAAATTGAAACCACCTCCCTAGTCACATGTGGATAAATTCAAAGCTGCACATGTATTTGACTACTCAAACGTGGACAAATTCAAAGGTGCACATGTGTTTGACTAAATCCATAGCTCCTCCTCCTTCCCTATAAAAGTGCACCCATCCCTCTCATACTTATCTTTCACATCTTGCCTCCATCCTCTTCCCCATTCTGAGCCCTACACAAGACACTCCTCCCTCTCCATCGACCACCACCCTACTCCTATCCTCACATGGTGAGTTACTTCGAGCCTGTCTCGCAGCGATAACCTAGCCATCCACCCACCGTCCATTGGTCCTCAACAATCCCATTACATCGAAAAAGACTTGGAGAGCGTTCAGGTGACCATCTCTTCCTCCCTTTGGATTTCCATTCAAGTTTTTCGTCCGTCAAGTTTTTTCTTTTTTCTTTTTTCCCCCTCCCCCTCCACCACTACTCCCCCTCCATCTCCACCATGCCCTTCCCCCCCCTCCATCTCCACCACCCCCCCCCTCTCCACCACCCCCTCCACCACCCCCCCTCTCCACCACACACCCCCCCCTCCTCCATCTTCCCCTTCACCAACACCTCCCCCTCCTCCATCTCCACCCCCCCCTCCTCCATCTCCACCACCCCCTCCACCCTCCAACACCCCCCCCTCCCATCTCCACCCCCCCTCCTCCATCTCCACCCCCCCCTCCATCTCCACAACCCCCTCCACCCTCCAACACCCCCCCTCCCATCTCCACCCCCACACCCCCCCCATCTCCACCCCCCCTCCTCTCGCTCTTCTCTTTCCTTCCCCCCTCCTCTCTCTCTCTCTCTCTTTCCCCCTCTCTCTCTCTTTTCTCCCTTTCTCTCTCTACCCCTCTCTCTCTTTCTCTCTCTACCCCCCCTCTCTCTCTCTCTCTCTCTCTCTCTCTCTCTCTCTCTCTCTCTCTCTCTCTTCCCCCCCTCGCTAGCCGCTCCACCCTACCTACTCCTAACTAAGGCTTTAGCCCTTATATTAAGCAAGGGCTAAGAAGCCCTTGCAAAGCTAGCTGCAGAGCCGAGGTGGGCAGTGCATCCGCAGTGCCTGCCCTCGTCGCAATGCTTGCGTGCAGCGCTCGCCAAGGGCGATGCAACCAGCAACCAGCGACGCCTGCCCTGCATCTAACAACCATGTGTCACTGTGACTCACATGCAGTGATGATGTGGCACTGTGCTTAGCAAGAGGTGTGCCAGTGAAGCTCTGTGCTGAGGTGGTAGGAGTGTGCACATGCAGTGTGTGCATAGTGTGCCTGGCAAGGGACTGTGCCTGCAGGGGTCAGTGCTGACTGGACTGCTGAGGTGGCAGTGCTGAGGTGGCACAGATGATATTAGCAGGGTGACGTGGCAATGTTGACATGGCACTGATGATGTGTCCCTGATGACATGGCACAGGTGACGTGGTTGATGATGTGGCACATGTGACGTGGCTGATGATGTGTCACTGATGACATGGCAAGTGACGTGGCTGATGATGTGTCACTGATGATGTGGCAAGTGACGTGGTTGATGATGTGTCACTGATGACATGGCAAGTGATGTGGCAATTAGTGGTGATGTGGCAGTCGATGATGACGTGGTAGGATGACATGGCCTCCTTACTTGGTGCTGATGACGTGTCAGATAGGGTTGCCACGTGGCTAAATTTTAACCAAAGACCAAACCCAAGGTTAACGATTAACCTAACATGGGTCAAATTCTATCTGCCACGTGTCGACTTCTAAGGTCTCTGAACCTTTGTGAAGCAAAAGAAGACGATGACGGATTTCGACGACCTTCTACAACAGCACGTCGATGAGAGTTTGAGATGCGCCGAAGCTTGGAGGACTATAGAGCCATGGTTGAAGGAGTCGCGTACATGGCCAAGCTTGCCGAGCAGGCAGAGCGCTACGAGGAGATGGTGGAATTCATGGAAAAGGTCGCCAAGAGCGCCGGCGGTGAAGATCTATCCGTTGAAGAGCGCAACCTCCTTTCTGTCGCCTACAAGAATGTCATCGGGGCTCGGAGAGCTTCTTGGAGAATCATCTCCTCCATTGAACAGAAAGAGGAGAGCAAGGGCAACGAGGAGCATGTCACAACTATCAAGGAGTATCGAGCCAAGGTGGAGGCGGAACTGACTAAGATTTGCGAGGACATCCTTCAGTTGCTCGACGGTCACCTTGTTCCCACGGCCGCCACTTTATACTCGAATGAAGACCCTTGAGCGGTAGCTTGAGTTCCTTGATATACAAAGAATCTGAAACGGGAGCTTCTACGTGCCCAAGAGGAGGTGAAGCGCATTCAGTCTGTCCCTCTCGTCATCCAACAATTCATGGAAATGGTCGATCAAAGCAATGGGATCGTGGGCTCGACGACTGGCTCCAATTACTACGTTAGAATCCTTAGTCTCTGAGAAACTGAAATGAACCTCTCAAGCATGAACTCTCATAACAGAATGGAACATGAATAGAATTCAACGGAAACTCTCTCAAAGAACTCAAGAATCTCTCTCTCCATAGACGAAAATTCTTCTCAATGAGAAGGAAATTTCTCTCTTTCAATGAACGGAAATCCTTCACTCAACGGAAGTGAATGGAATGAAAGACTACCTCTCAATCTCTCAATCTCACACTCTCAAGAATCTCAATGTCTCAGCGGAAGACAAGGACGATCTGATACCATGACAAAATATGAAGAGGGGAGAGGAGAAGAGTGGAGATGAGGAGAGAGGGCACAGCTAGAGAGCACACCACAAATGACTAACTGTACACTAGATTTAGTTGAAAAAATAGAATATATACAAACCCTTTTAGGGTTAGGGTTAGGGGATCTAACCCTTTCCTTTATAGCACTCTATAAGGTTAGTGCTATGCACATATGATCACGTGATGTTGAGCGTGAACTCTCAACACTCCATGATTGGAGAATTGATAGACTGACAATCCAGAATCATGACAGTGTAGTCAGGGTGCTTAGCAAAAATGTCATATGCCTTTTCTTCTCTTTAATTTTCTCTAATTCAGTTCACTTTAGTAGAACACTTTATCAAAGCATACCATATGTATCACACAATAATAATTTTATTAGCTATTGGCATTTACTTAAGCAAGATATGAGGATACAAGCCCTCTAAGTAATTGTATTTCTTATTTCAGACATAACACATGATATATGTCTTCTCATCTTATCAATGCACATCATCATGCTTATTTAATAATAAAATACCCTTAGCTCACTTAGATTATCGTAGATCTTATATAGGCTATCATATTTTATTCTCCTTTTCATGATATTTTAATATGATCAATCACTCTTCTTAAGATTCAATTATTCCCTTCTGTCGCACCGTACCATTCTTTTTGTCTCTATAGGAGCACTTCTATGAGAGTAAAAAAAATGAAAATATGGGAAAATAAAAATATGGGAATAGATGCGTATCTCCTTTGTCCTTCCAAATCTTTCCTTAGCCCCAGTCAACTTTCCTTTACTTCCTGTTCAATGGTTGATCTAATAACTTTGTGGTTCAACAGATATTCATTGCAGAGCCTCTCTTTCATAGTAACATCATCATATGCAACTTAAGAAAAGAAATTAAGTAAAAATTGTTTCTTGCCTCCCATAGTCAGTTAGCCAGGCTCTGATACTACTATTACCAAAATTAAAATTAAACATGACCACAAATTCACAATTTATCAAAACTATAGAAATCAAGAACAAGGAAACAAGTGGGGGAGAGAAGAGAAAGAGAGAGTGACACTGGGGGACGAGCATTTTCTGAGCAAAATCTTTCGAGCGTCCGAGCGAAGGAAAAAAAAAGCTTCTAACTATGCATAAATATGGCAAAAATCGATCAGAAGAAAACATAGTTTCACTTAGAAATATGCAAAGTATTATAGCAATGCCTATTTTATACAAAAATCTTTAGGTGAATCTGTAGGAATGGTGAGAGCATAATGGGATGGCTTTTGAAGAAACCCACATGTAGAGTAGACTTCTCTATGAAAATTCCCTTATGATCCTTCTTACAACTTTTACTTAATAGGGGGTAACATTGAAAACCCTCTCTCAACCTATCTTCATGAAAGAGTTTCTTCAAAGAAAACTCATTAAAGCAAGCCATCCAGGTAGTTTCGCCAGCGAAACCCCTTTGAAGCAAGTCTCCCAAGGTAGTTTCGCTGGCGAAACTACCTTGGACGGCACTTTTAAAAGTGACATAACTTTCATATCCAATGTCCAAATATAGTCATTCAACCACTCAAATTGATCGGAACACCCCATTTGAGCACATCTATGGAGTCATATTTTGGAAAATCTTTCATATATAGTATTAAATATTACATTTTTTTTATGAGAGTGATATATAAGCCCAAGTTAATACTTATTTATAGTAATTTAAACTTCTCTAGAAACATGTCCATAAATATGCTATAAAAACACTAAAAAGATATTGCCATATGATATAAATGTGTTAATAAGTAATTATATATGCATAGTATTATTACATTGAGAGTGATTATGATGAATGTTTCTTAAAGGAATCAACACTTTTTTAAGGTAATAACAGGGGTACA
This sequence comes from Dipteris shenzhenensis, assembly GCF_047967505.1. Lineage (NCBI taxonomy): Eukaryota > Viridiplantae > Streptophyta > Polypodiopsida > Gleicheniales > Dipteridaceae > Dipteris > Dipteris shenzhenensis. The sequence continues at coordinate 44,275,852 of NC_141599.1, forward strand.
AAGGGATGTCTCTAAATAAGAAAATTATGTTGTGTAAAAATGAATGAGTGACTAGTCTGTATATTTTTATGATAAAGGGATCTAGTTCTAGTGAAAATAAAAGTGTAAAAACCATGTTTCCTAAAGAAAAAATTTTTTAAAAATCTCTTGAAAAACACGCTCAGATAAACCTACTCATAGGTTTTTGCTCGTAAAATTGACGCATCCGTGACACTGCATGGGGTCCAATTTGCCCCCCCTACATGGTGACTCTTGCTTCCCATCTAAAGTATTTATAATTGTAATTCCCAAAAAGCAAAGAACCAATAATAGTACATCTAAAAGCATCCCTTGTCCACAATTAGAGGGATTGCTCAACATATCTCCACGATGAGATCAAAATATCACAAGGCTTAATGTGCCCTCATCCACAATTAATAAAATAAAATTTCCCGTGGCTTAACATTCATGACTTTACAACATGGCCCATGGACTTTGGTAACCATTCAATACTTGAATCATTCCAAATCACCTTCATCATCTTTGTACCTCGTTATCCAACTCATCATCTGTACTCAAGCTACCAATTGTGTTAAATGTTACAATCAATTGATGAATTATCACACCAACTAATCCCAACACAATTGTATGCTTGATATACAGACATCAAGATATACACCTTGCGACCAATTGCAATAACACTAGTAACACTCGAGACATTAGTATCAACATGGAATCAACCACAATACTAATCATCTAGCCTAGCAAAACAGAGGTAGTTAGGCATCCCCAACTATACCTGACAAAGTATTCACTTGGACCCCTACCGCATTCGGTGTGCTCCTATGTTAAAGCACATGGACTGAGCTCTCCTATGGACCCTAATGTACTCTAATGACAACACTAATCTAAGGTGGATGAATCCTAAGAGTGATCATGATTTATAACTCAAGTCAATTAGGTTCCAAGATAGATTAACTTGGACTCATAAAGAGAATCTTGAGATAGTGCAAAGTGCTTTATTAATATTACTTCAAATGAACCTCCCTTTTATAGGTGAGGGTACTTACATCCATATGCTTGCTCACATGTGGGATATCTTTTCCATGCCATGTGGTAGCTTGCCCTTTACTCATACCTTTGCTCTACATGTGCTCATGGCACCATAACTCTCAACATCTCCCTATGGTGCCATGATCCTTTAGCTATTGCAAGGTGGTTAGATGTGAGTTACAAGATCAAATCCTCCCCTAGGTGCTTTCATAGCTACTCTCAGGTGGTCAGGTTTGATTTACGAAATATAGGCAAGGTTGGCAAGGTTTTTGTTTCTCAATACATTCCATTGATGTCACCTTTTGGCTCATGGCTTGATGATGATGCTGTGTAGTTGACCTACTGGTTCTTCAATCTGCAATCTTCTTCCTTGTGTCCCAACTTCTTGCAATGGTGACACTTTGGTTTGTTCTTCAGTCTGTAGTCACTTTGATAGTGACCCATCCTTCCACAATGGTAGCACTTCGTTGATGTTTTACTGAATAGTGCTTGTTCTTCATTATAGTTGTTGCATGTAGATGTTGATGCCTTCAACTCTCTTTCTTTTTCAAGAAGAGAGGATACACATTCCTCAAACTTTGGATCTGGTGAATTCTTCAAAGTGGTTGTTAGTGCACTATACTCTACAGGCATGCTTTTAAGGAGAATTGCAAGTGCATCTCTCTCCCCTACTTTTGCATTTATGCCTTCTAGTTGGGTCATAATGCTTTTAATTTTGTTGACAAATTGTGCCATGGATTCATTGAAGCCCATGTGCAAACCATAGAATTTAATCTTAAGATGGATTTCTTGGCTTTTGGCTTTTGCACCAATCACTGTGTTCAACTCATCCCATGCATCCTTGGCATGATCCTTGGAGTCTATATGATGAATTATGTTTGGACCCAAGCGCAAACCAATGGGTAATAGTGCTGCTTCATCTTTTTTCTTCCACGCATCATTTTGTGTTGTGGGTATGTCTTCTTTTATAGTCTTCCAAAGCTTTTGATGCAGTAGGAGATACCTCATTTGTGTAGACCACGTGTGAAATCCTTCCCCAATGAACTTCTCAACAGTTGGGGTGCATATTGCCATTGCAAAGGTCTTACCAGTTGAAGATACTTTCAAATCTGGCAGTGTCTAATTGCATACAATGGTTCTGATATGATAGGCGCATAGAGCTCGAAAAGATGATCAATTTTTCTTTTTGGGCATGTCCAAATTCTTTTTGGATTGGAAGTTATGGCTTCACGAAGTTTAATGAAGAAGAGGTCTTTTGATGATGTGGCACATGCTATTCACATGTTGCATGCAGGACTGTGCTTACAAGGGGAGTGTTCTTGGGTGGCAATGAGTTGACTAAACCATTGACTTAACCCAGCTTGAAAAACTTGACTGGTGAGTTAACATAACCATACGTACTCAACCAAGGTTATAGACACTCAACCATGGTTAGTTTCTATCTTGCCACATGTCAGATTCAAAACCAGACTTAGACAAGGTAGCCTAACTACCACTTGGAGTAAGATCTACAGTGATGGCGATGGTGGCATTTCGCTCTAATCCAGAGCAGACAGAGGAATTCATCTCTTGATCTGTGCAATAGGCAAAGGTCTGCATGAAAAGTCGCTCCTAGATACTTGACAATCTCAACTTGCCTGATCTACCAAATGCAAAGGTTTTGCATTCTGAAACAGAGGCCTCAGAACTTTGGCAGAGCTCCATCGTTTGATGTTGGAGCATTGTGCTGCTGTGTGTTTTATGTATGATGCATCATGTTGGAGTGTTGTGGATACTTGGCGAGGTCTTCTAGAAGAGGTAGAGTTGTCGGGGCTTGCATGTAGACAATCAACTGAGGTGCTGAGCAACCTTAGTCAATCAATGACATTAACCCATGGAGGTGACATGGATGATGATCTCCACAGCTGCAGGGTCATGTGTGAGTCAGACAGGCTTGCAAAGAAGAGGCTAGGTGATGTGAAGCAGCACATGGTCGAAGGCACTTGGAGCTGTGTGCATGAGAGGCGAACGACAGCTCGTATCTTTGGAGTAGCAGGTCACAGCTTCTTATTAGGAAACATGGCTTTGTGGATAAACGAGGAAGCCATTGCTACTGTGGTTAGTTGGCCATTTGGGAGCCAAGCATTTGGAGTCGCGTGAGGCAAAAGAAGTCACAAGAGCTTGATGGTTGAGGCTCTGGATGTGGCCGAGGATGGATGCAGCAAGGAGGCATCTAGAGGTGGCTGGCCTTACATAGAAAGTTTGGACTTGTAGCTTTCTTGCTAAATTCTTTAAAGCTATAGAAGGTCGAGGCATAGTTGCCTGAAGTCATCTTGAAGAACTTCCCTCATAAACCTCTAATGGAGCAAAATCTCTCTTCCTCTCAGATCTCTCACAACACAGAGACTCTTTCTCTTTCGAACATGCTCTCTCTCTTTGGAAGAGAAGAAGAACTCACTCTTTTTCACAAAGGAATTACTCATGAACCTCTCAAGAAATACGAATGGACATTTCTAATGCATGCCATAAATTTCTCCAAATAGAAGAGAACTCTCAATGAAAAATCTACATCTAATCTAGGAGAGCTAGGACCTAAGCTTTGATACCATGTTAAAGCACATGGACCGCCGAGCTCTACTATGGACCCTTATCTATTCTAATGACAATACTAATCTAAGGTGGATGAATCCTAAAAGTGATCATGATTCATAACTCAAGTCAATTAGGTTCCAAGATAGATTAACTTGGACTCATAAAGAGAATCTTGAGATAGTGCAAAGTGCTTTATTGATATTACTTCAAATGAACCTCCCTTTTATAGTTGAGGGTACTTACATCCATATGCTTGCTCACATGTGGGATATCTCCTCCATGCCCTGTGGCAGCTTGCCCTTTACTCATACCTTTGCTCTACATGTGCTCATGGCACCACAACTCTCAACATCCTATTGAATACTTTTCCATAGTCACACTTGACTATTTTCATAGCAAGAAATATCGAAGATACAATTCTGTAACATCCATCTTGCTTGGATTGCAAACTGACCTCAGTTGTGTATTTGACTTTTCGAGTCAACGAGTAGAGATGTGAAGAGTACTCTCTTGGATATCCATCAAGTGTCATCATGGTCAAAAAATTTCTTCAAGATATCTTAAGCTCTCATTAACCAAGAGATAATGAATCTAGGAAATTCAAAACTTATGAAAGATTATTTTTATTCTTATCCTGTACCAAGAGAAAGTACTATACCACATCCATTCATTGCTTATGTTATTTTGGTATAGGTCCAAGCATTATATTTGTCATATTCCTCAATATCTATACCATCCCCCTACTGTCCCATACTAGTATGATATTGAGAAATAATAATAAATACAAAGCGTTATTGTTTTTCCTTATGATGTGAGTAGCAATAAGTGGCATATAGTATTATGTGATCAGGAGAAGGGTATATGTACATCATTGTTTGATCACACGTCAAAGTTCTAATTTAACTTGGTAGCTAGTAATGATCCAATATGTATTTTCTTCAGTTGCTAGAAAATACATAGAAGATATTATTTGACACACCAACTATTTTTCATTATCTATAAAAGCAATTTCGAAAAGAAATTACCACAGTAAAAAGGCTTACTAGCGAACAATCATGCCTTCCCTCTTGCTTAGCAAGAATGTCATATGCCTTTTCTTCTCTTTAATTTTCTCTAATTCAATTCACTTTAGTAGAACACTTTATCGAAGCATACCATATGTAACACTATAATAATTTTGTTATCTACAATTAAGCTAGGATTGGCATCTACTCAAGCAAGATATGAGGATATAAGCCCTCTAAGTACTTGTATTTCTTATTTCAGACATAACCATGATATACGTCTTCTCATCTTATCAATGTACATCATCATGCTTATTTAATCATAAAATACTCTTAGATCACCTAGATTATCCTAGATTCTATGTAGGCTATCATATTTTATTCTCCTTTTCATGATATTTTTATAGGATCTATCACTCTTCTTAAGATTCAATAGTTCCCTTATGTCGCGCCATACCATTCTTTCTTGTCTCTATAGGAGTACTTCTATGAGAGTAAGAAAAATGAAAATATGGGAAAACAGAAAATGGGAATAGATGCATATCTCCTTTGTTCTTTTAAAATCTTTGCTTAGCCCCAATCAACTTTCCTTTACTTTCCATTCAATCATCGATCTAATAACTTGGTGGTTCCAAAGATATTCCTTGCAAAGCCTCTCTTTCATAGTAACCTCATCATATGCAACTTAAGTAAAAAGAAAAAACAAAGATAAAAGATATTTCTAGAAATGCCTTGGTCATCTCGTCACTCTATGCTTATATGCTTGATTGTGTCTACTAAGCTGACAATAGAAATTGCCGATTGTTGTTGAAGCAATAACATGCATCTATTTGTCCTTGTTTCATCTGTAGCTCTCAATTCTTGATTTAGTCCTATTGCTTTCTTCTAAATTAAATAGCCACGGTCTTTCAATTAGGAGAACTACATCCTGTTGCAAATTTTATATGACTTCCATTCTTGAAATCACATGATGCTACTATTACTTCAAAGATCATTCATTCTATAAGAATATAGATCTTTTCTATCCTCATGCCCTAAGATTAAGTCATCTTTGGGTGTTCATCTTCCTATCTAAAGACTGCTTCTAGCAATTCCGTGATAGTAGGTAGTGAAAAGAAACAACCATAATTTTCTTACCTTAAGTTAAAGTATAGTGATCCAACCACTCAAAAGAACTGGTGCATACCCTTTGAACAAGCCTGGGCCGTTTTTGTCAATTGCAATTGTACCATCTATTTTTCAAGCATATTTGATAACTTTTGCATACAAACTCAAAACATGGCGATCAAGTAGTCAAAACGATTAAGAAGAACATTTTGAGAACAACCAAGTCATCAGTTTGGAGTTTCTTGCCTCCTATGGTTAGGCTAGTAGAGCGAAGCCATGCTCTCATACCACTGTTAGCAAAATTACAATTAAACATGATCACAAATTCATGATTTACCAAAATTATAGAAACCAAGAACAAGGAAACAAGTGCGGGAGAGAAGAGAAAGAGAGAGCGACATTGCATGGGGTCCAATTTGCCCCTCCTACATGGTGGCTCTTGCTTCCCATCTAGAGTATTTATAATTGTAATTCCCATAAAGCCACAAGAGCTAATAATAGTACATCTAAAAGCATCTCTTGTCCATAATTAGAGGGATTGCTCAACATAGCTCCATGAGCTCAAAATATCACAAGGCTTAATGTGCCCTCATCCCCAATTAATAAAATAAATTAGCTTGCGGCTTAACATTCATGACTTTACGATATGGCTCATGGCCTTTGGCAACAATTCGATACTTCAATCATTCCAAATAACCTTTATCATCTCATTACCCAACTCATCATCTGTACTCAAGCTGCCAATTGTGTTAAATGTTACAACTAATTGATGAATTATCACACGAACTAATCCCAACACAATGGTACGCTTGATATATAGACATCAAAATACACACCTTACGACCAACTGCAATAACACCAGTAACACAAGAGACATTAGCATTAACATAGAATCACCCAAAATACTAACCATTTAGCTTGGCAAAACATAGGCAATTAGGCGTCCCCAACTAAACTCCACAAAGCATCCACTAGGACCCCCGCCGCATCCGGTGCACTCCTATGGAATACTTTGCCATAGTCACACTTGACTATTTTCATAGCAAAAAATATCAAAAATATAATTCCATAACAATTCAACACTATATCTTCAAAATGTTTTGGGAAATAGTTACTCATTTGCTATATTTATCTTTTTTCCAACTAGATATTATCTTGATGTACACCTAAAAATCTTTATACAACCACTTTGGGTTGACTTTCCCTCATTATTTAGGTAACATGGATAGGCTAGAGCTCCAACACTTAAAAGTAGCTCAGGTTATTGTATAAATAGGGCCACTCCACCACCTATAGACTCTTGAATGAGGAGAGATCAGGAGTAGGAGTATGGGTATGAACTACACTATCAAGTTATGATTGACAATAAGCTCAAAGAGTGGGATGGTTATGGATTGCTCCACAAACCATAACACTTTACGAGACACATGAGGAAAAGGGGACTCAAAAGCCCTTGGACCTTTTGGTATTACTACTAAAGGTTTCCCTTTATCTCAGCTCATCACTCAAGTGAATAGGTTCTTGTGATGCATTCTTTTGCAAAAACTGATTGACCTTAGATAGAATATTTAAACTTACATCAGAGCTACTAATTCCAATGGTCACAGTAAGCCCTTGTAATTTAACATTTAGAAACCATAAATTTTAGTAAGTTTTCCTTTTTTGGGTCACCGTCCATTGGGGTAGGTAGCATATTCATTAACTTGGGGTAGCCTTGCTTGCTTTTCAAAGATGCCATATAAACCTAAAGTTATCATACAAAGTCAAAATTAACAAAGCCAAAATTAAAATTACAAATTACAAAATATAAAATAAAAAATAGGTTCTAAAAATTATTAGCGGCCTCTCATTTGTAACAATCGCTCATATTTGATAAATGAAGTTTCCACGGAAAAGCAAATGGATGCCAACTCGAACCACAAGTATGAAATCTACTTATTATTATGAGACTTAAGGCGATAACCATTGTTATTAGTCAAGTCTACTTATGAAAAATAGAGCATTTCTAGAATGAATCTTGTAGATGCATTGCCTCCCATAGGCAGTTTCAATGCATTAGTGGGATGCTATGAGCAGTTAGCAACTAAATTACAAATGATGGAACTAAACCCCTTTCTTGTTACAACAAGAGTGTGTAAGTGCATGTGGGCACTACCTCTTAATATAATGGTAAAGCAAGTGGTTTTAGATGCAAAAGAGAAAGCAAATGATTTTTTAGAGGTCATGGGGTTATTAAAGGACATATTTTATAGAATGATCTACATAAATTGCAATTTGAAACACATAGATGATTTATTTTTTTAAAACTACATGTGTAAATTCACAAAAGAGTTTCAATCATCCACTATAGCACTACCACTAAGGGCCGTGCTAATAAAGGACCATATGAATTTCCTTAACTGCGCTACCATTTGCATTCTTGTTACATGACCAACCAAGACCTAGACCAAGTTTAAGAATTCTTGAAGAAGAATAAGCCACATGTCAAATTGTAGACCTTGAATGAAATTTGAAAAGCTAATCTAAAACTAGTTGAGCAAATTTAAGCATACTTGTAAAATAGGGGCACAATTAGGATCTGTAATGCATGACAAGTGTTGTGTCCTACATCAAGCCTGTGATGGAGCTATCTAATGTCTCCCTCACACTAATCACATTGTGAGCCATCTCATCACCTACTCATCCAAATAGTTTTGCACAGAGCAATAGAATTTTCATGATGGAAGGTTGAAGGAGCTTCTAGAGGCCCCAAAAGAATTGAGTGAGCATATGGACAAGGCTGATATATTGAAGGAGATTTGAGGGAGTAAGATCCCACACAAAAAGTGTTCATTCAGGAAAGGGCATTGGCATATGTGTGCTCCTGATTAAATCCTAGTGCTTCACACAAGTTCAACTTTCAAGCCCTGTGCATTTTGGGTTACCCTTTCATTGAACGGCCAAATCGGCTCTCGAAATGGTAATGGGTTAAAGCAAGATTAGGTGACCAAAAAGGTAGTATCTAGGACATTACTACTTTTAACTAGTATAGCACACTTATTTCAAAACCTAAATTTCAATTCCAATGTTCAAATGTGCTTTTCAACGATCAAGGAAACTCTTCGCACTGGGGGCTAAGCTTTAACACTCACAATAGTCACTCAAAATTTCTAAGAAGCCTCAAAAGTTTCAAAAATTCCTTGCTTATGAATACTAACATTCGACTACATAATATGGTTCTAAACAAGCTTATGCAATGAGTGAAAGGTGCAAGGGAAGCGTGGTGAACCTGACCTAAAGATATGAGGGGGCCCTTTTGTGGATTTTTAACTGCACATTTCAACATTGGATTTGCCTTTCAAGTGTGAAATAAGTGCTATATGAGTTAATAGTAGTAGAAATTCCTAGATACTTCTTTTTTGGTCATCTAATCTTTGAAATCGATGTGTTTTCGTAAAGTTACCACAAGGTATCCTGACAAATGCACATATAACCAACATTGCACCTTACTACAAAGTCGTGCTCATCAAGTTGGATCTATAAAGTCCAAGAGCATAATAGTGCTTGAGTGCTCTCTCTGTTTCTCTATGATTTCTTGCCTTCTCTAGCTCTTACTAATTTCACTACAACTGGCACTAGTAGCTTTTTAAGGTTCAAAAGCTTGGCGTGATGATGGGCCGTCCTCCATCCTTTGCAACCCTACTATTGGATTGTTGAGGTTAGTAGGAGTTTGAAATCCACAATGACGGTTTTGACAAATGGGTCCTGATATCTCCATGTCGGGTTCACCCCACTTCCCTTGCACCTTTTCAGTCATTGCCTAAGCTTGTTTAGAACCATCTTATGTAGGCGAATGTTAGTATTCATAAGCAAGTAATTTTTAAAACTTTTAAGACTTCTTATAAAATTTTTGAGTGTTAAAGCGCCCCATGCGGAGAGTTTCATTGATCTTGTATCACAAGGTGTCTTGAGAAATGCACATATAACCAACACTACATCTCACTACAAAGTCTTTATCATCAAGCTAGATCTATAATGTCCAAGAGCATAACAACTCTTGCGTGAGACATGTGATCTAGTATTCAGTACAGCCTAAGGTTGAGTACACATGGGCAAGCTTGTGCACAGATTAGTTGTGCACTGGATAGGATGTCATTAATGGCAAGTTCTATTCATGCCAATTTGAATGAGGAGCCCTCATGATGAAGCTACTACCTACTTAGAGTGTGCAGACCCTCTTTGCCCCCCCCTCTGCAAGCCACCTACATAGGTCATTTGTGAATGCACACTGACTACTCCTGGTGGAATGGAAATGGTGCATCGGTGCGAGTATTGGCACCTTCATTTTTGAAGGTGCGTATGTGAGCACTTATGCGCATTTGGTGTTGCAAATCTAATTTTGCATGTGGCCTAAATGATGGTGAATTTTAAGCTACGTGTGCACTGGCCCTTATAGAAGACATACACCAAACCTCCTATGATCATCACTCAAACAAGTTCTTGGGCACACAAGCACTGTTCCTATAGACATGTTGGTTTGCATTTTTTGTTTCTCATCTACAGATTCTCTAATACTGGCAAACTTAGAAGATATCCCATCATGGTGAAAACACATTATATAATGCTCCTAGAGAAGGGCGACTAGCAATAAACACAAAAAATTGTTGATATATTAAGAGCTATGATATTATCTCTAGTAGATAAAGTCAAACTGCACCAACTCCTAAGACAAGATGATTGACAATGGTGGCCAATCAAAAGGAGTTGTGAGACAATCAAAAGAATTTGAGCATGGACACTAGAGAGATATTGGATGAGTGCAAGACGTTCAATTTGGCAGGACATGAGATAACATCGACACTCTTAGCATGGTCGTTAGATCAGATACCGCTTTGAAAATTGTAAGTATGATGTGAAGGTATCAAGCCTTATTTTGCTCTTCATAAGCTTTAGTTAGAAAGCTTAACTATAATACGCTCTAGAGATGTAGTCTAAAAGCTCTACCCTAGACATGCCGATGACCCCAATAGTTTGTTGTGCAAGATACATAGATTCGTGACTTCTCTACATTTGTTGCTATTGCAAACATTGATTATGAGTACTCAATACTGCATTCTTTAGCTCATGTAGTCTCTAAAGCTAATGCATGACTTCTTTATGCTTGTGACAATTGCAAGATTAATTGTGAGTACTCGATAATGCATTCTTGAGCTCATATGGTATGAAAGATGATTGTGCAAGATGCAATATAGACTTTTATATTTTTATTATTAAAAGATTGGTCGTGCATTCTCGATATTGTGTTCTTGAGCTCATGTACCATCGAAAAGCTGATGATCAGAATGGAGTTTGTTACTAGTCAAGGGACTTATGTTTGCTCTATTCGGATCGAATTTTTGGGCACTTCACTCTTTGCAAAATAAACCTTGTCGTAAAACTATGCATATTTTGTTGATGTTTTTCTGTGCCTACATTCTAATATCTTCCATTATTAAGCTATAATAAGGGCATTGTCTTGCTCATGCTTGATGTTCCCTAGGATGCTTTGGAAGTGACTTTTAAATGCACAACACTGAAATAAGTATGACTTAGTGTCAATAATACTGAATTAGTTTTTAGCATCTTACCAGTGAAACCTTTCATATGTGATAAATATGATGTAGATTCGACTGCTTCTATACTATTTCATTCACTGCAAGGAAAAAGTAATATATGTGGATGATAATTGCAAAACGATATTTTATGAGATCTTAAAAGGTGAATTATTGGTAGTACCAATGAACCATCTTTGAGGAATGTCATGTAAAGAAACTTCTTGTTGCTTTTCAAAATTTGTAGTTCAATCAATCTCAATCCATCCTTAAAACAATCGCTTTGAGGCCTTTATAAATAGTCATAGTGCCCTCAAGAGAAACGCTTGATTCATCTTTTTCTTGGAGTCGATGGCCAGATCCATTTGTTTTCCTTAGCTCCTCTATCTTGCACATAGGTCTAGACTATATGAACCAAATTTGATTACGGTAGGCCAAAGAAGAATTAGAATGTTTGGTTGCATCCAAAATGATATTTCACTCCTATATTACATTTCATTAATTGAACTATGAGTTATGATGGAGATTGTTGTTATTTGTTGTGATGGAGACTGTGTATGCAATACTTATCTAATGTGATTGGTAAATGTTCATATATCTTAAATTTACTTCATATGTTGTTAGCACCATGCAGGTGTCTAGTCTAATAAATCATTATCTAGAATAGGAGCACACAAGAAACTCATCAAAGGTAAACTTTATGCATCTGAATTCAGTACATAGGTAAAATTGAAAGTTGAGCTAAAAGCACAACTAAAAATAGAGTTAAAAGTAGAACAAAAAATAAAAGCCGATGAGAGAGGGGCACACTATCTCATATTATAATCAATCAAAGAGGAAGTGTGCCACCTCTTCCCATATGTCACGTATGGATTTTTTGTTTTTCGTTTTTCAACTTTCTTACATTTCTCACTTTCTTAATTTTTAGACTTTAATTCTTTTGGGTTTTTTTGAAGGTGTCTATTTTGAATTAAAAATATACACTTTTATTTTTACAACACGTTCCTATAAACTCTTGATTTTGCCTAACTAGTCCTCTATTTTTTAATGCAGGCTCTTGACGGTGAGCGGGCATTAGGGAATCTAAAGAAATAATCATCATGAATACAAAATAAAAGGCAACATCCATGTGATTGTAGTCCATCTCATTCTATCTTAAAGATTGTAATGATGATGACTTTCATATTATTGCAAGGAGAACTCACAAGCCCATTATTCATGTATTCATTAGACTTCAGATTTAATAAAAGTATTACCCCTGATATTTTTACAGGGAGGATGGACATGATGTTGTGTCTTGTCTCCAAAAAATTTCTACTTCTTTGTCTTAAAAAATAATAAAATTAGATTATGTTTTCAATTATTCATTATGCGCGAAATCAATATAAAAGATTAGATTTAGAATAACAATATTGAATATAATTGAGGGAAAAAGATTGACTCTTGGGGGATTTAAAAAAGCAGGAACTAACTCGTCAAGAATGATAAGTTGGTCATATTGACCATGACCACCAATGTAGCAACAACAGACATAGTACACGTAGGTCTGGTGATGCACTACTAATTGCATCTATAATTATCTAGAGAAAACAAACATGGATGAGCTGAAACATTTTCTACCTCAAGGAAGGCATTCCTTGTACATGGGCCAAAGCTACCCTAATTCTATTACAAACAATAATTGCCTCCCTCTTTGTACACGTGTAATAGGATCATAGATTTCTAGAAATTGTCTTAAGGTGGTAATGATATGGTGGGAAATTGGGAACATGGGAAAAAGTAACATTTCCCACTATTTCTAGACTTTCCTATGATGTGGACATGTTTGCATGTCATAAGGAGGAGGCCCTTGCTCTTTTCCCACAAATAGGGTAAAGGGGCCAGTCTTGTGCACGCCTATCTTTTTCGTAGTGTCAGGGGCTGCGCCTATAGTTTTTTTTATGTTTTTTAAAATGTAAGGGCATCGCATGAATGGAAATAGAGAAAGGATATAATTTTTCGAAAAAAAATGAGGAAAAAATATTAACTTCTTGGAAAACCTACATACCCAATACTAAAGGCAGTGGTGGGCCAGTACTGTGTCACATTTAGACTATCTTAACTTTTCATAAGAGCTTGACACCTAAGCATATTTTCCCTTTTTCATGCCTCTTTATTGGGTCTTTCCATGGAGAAAATAGGGGAGGGTGCTGACATTTTAAAGGCACCCGCCTCTTTACTAGCCCCTTTACCCTACACCAAGGTAAAATGCTTGGGGGAAAGGTGGGAAATTACAACCTTCCACATAGGATGCATTTCCCACCAAATTCCCAAAAAAGCCCCTTTCAACATATAGGAAATACAATTTCCCACAAAACCCCTCCCATGTCATAAGGCCTTTAGAGCAGGTTTACTTCTAGCGAAGGCCAACTTCGATGGAGCATAGAGCATTTTGACAAATCGAAGTTGGTACTGAAATTGATGGAGCATAGAGCATTCTGACAAGAAGAGGAGGCAAGTTTAAAAAACAATTCTAAAATATAGATGGAAAGGACTTAAGATTTCAATCTAACAGAGCATTTGAGAAGGTGCGATGGTGAGAGATACGAAATTCTGTTTTCTAGATGCTAAGACGACAAAGTGGTTGAGCACTTCAAAGGAGGAGATGCATTTTGAGCCGTCATGATACCCCATGAAAAGTCGCATTGCCTCCTCCCATAGTGGGTTTCAGTGGATTATTGGGCTGCTATGAGCAATCGGCAATCAAATTAAGAATCAATCTAAAAAAATAAGGCAGTAGAGGTACCAAATTGTAACTAAGGACGAGGTGCTGGGGAGAGACACAAAATCCTGTTGTTGACAGAGTTTGTGAAATATTCCAAAGGGTTGCGCAATGCTGAGGAGCAGTAGAAGCATAAAAAAAAGTAGATCGAGCCGCCATCTCCAGCACTCGGGCAAGACAATTATCTGCAAAGTTTGCATATAAAGGTGAGCAGAAACATGAGGCCAAACTAAGAAGATGCAAGCGTGGGCAAAGCTTTTATAGCTTGTGCGAACCTTGTATGACTGAGCAGTCGGTGTCCCGACCAACAATCAAGTGAAAATGAAGATTGTTCTTATGCAACAACAGGCTTGCAAGGAAATCTGAAGCTTGTTCTCTGCTCCAAGAAGCCAAGCTATGCAATCAGGATCTCCAACAACATCCAACTCCTTGACACAGCTAGCTCTGTACTGCTAGATGCACCGAACAACAAGCATGACGGTGACAAAAATTTTACCATTCGCCCATTTACATAGGCTGCTTGAGATTACAGATACAAAGGCCAGATTCTTTGTTTCTCATCAATCGCAAAACACTACTAAGAAAGACCCTTGCTTCTACACGCTATATTCTTGCTTCTCAAAGAACAGAACCTCGTACGGGAATGCTCGCCAAACTCTCATTCTGTCCTCACGAAGAGCTGGAGATGGCGTAAGATTTGAGAGGCAGGCAGTGTGAAGGCGGCAAAATTAGCTTCGTGTGCTCTTTGGTAGTCACACGATAGGACTTTTCATCCATCGTAACACTCAACTTCTCTTGTAGGCGAGGAATTTGCCACCAGCGGACGATCGCAGGAACGACCAAAGAAGTTGAACCAGCTAGCCCGGTACCTCTCCTTACATTGAAGACACAGTTAATCTAGGCTGATATATTGCTGATACATTCATTGTACTGCAAGTCGGGATGGCCGAGTTGGTCTAAGGCGCCAGATTAAGGTTCTGGTCCGAAAGGGCGTGGGTTCAAATCCCACTTCCGACATGATGTTTTATCTTCGGGATGTTTTATAGAGCGCTCTTTAGTTCTAATTAAAAGATCTAATATGGTGAGCAAGTAACAAGCGAGTTCTACTCCCGACAAGATGTTTTATAGAGCGCTCTTATTTAGTAATAATTAAAAGATCCAATAGGGTGAGCAACTCCCCTTGGTGTCTATTTTTAGCAAGATGAAGGTGGCAACAACTTGTGACCACTACAATATTTGCGAGGTGAGTAACAAGAGAGTACAAGTATTCGTGAGCACTCCCTTTACTCGGGAGGGAGGGCACTCGGGGCGGGAGTGGGGAAGGGGGAGGAGAGAGAGAGAGAGAGAGAGAGAGAGTTGACAAAAAAACAGAGAATCCATGTGGCAAAAGGTTGTGTGGGACACTTTTTTATGAAAATGTAAGTAGCGGAAAGCAGTGCTAATAAGGTGGCAACAACTTGTGACAAAAGTATTGGAGGGACACTTTTGAGAAACAGTGTAAGGTTTTGGATTATTAACTCGTCAAAATTATGGTATTTCCACTTCTTAACATAGTGCTCCATCACACAAGACCTACAAGCATTGCCTTCACAATAACAAGACGACCTCCCTTCTTTTGTCCTAAAACAAAGGAAGAAAACTTTATTGAAAGGAGAGAGAACTTTATTTTGTCCCAAACAGCTCCTAAGGAGCTTAGCTCAGCATCCGAGCTAGAAATGACAACTTAGAGCAAATAAGAGAGCACATAATGTGCTCGATAGCATTGCCTTCATTGTTCGTTTTTTAATGAAATGTTGGAGTGTATCGATAGAGGAGGAGGATGCTCATGAGTTCACTTTGGGGAAGAGACTCGTTTCCTGCTCCTCGGATTACGTAACAGCACTCCTTCATTCGTACAGTCCATACGACTGTACTCACAGTTTGCGTCCGTACAGACTTGAGCCGCCGTACAGTCACATGGCAACGGCATGGGCATGGGATGAGTGGCAAGGATGTGGCATAAAATGATTAGAGAGAACACTTTTGAAAAAAAATGTACTGAGAGTGCTACCTTTGCCGACAGTGCTAAAAAGTCTAGTAAACCTAGAACTTCCCTTTTGACTTACAAAGGAGGAAACGGATCTAGTGAAAAAACCAACTGATTTCTCCAAAGCTGACAAATGAAATCGGCTCTCACCAAAGGCCAAATACAAAATAAAGGCTGCCCTTGTCTCTTAGAATGGTAAATTTTCAAGTGATATTAAGATGTATGTGAGTGACCCTGAGAGAGCCACCTTTGCACATCATATCAAATGCCACGAGACACATTAGATCCTTAGAACATGTGACGTGTGACTCCAAAACCACCTGACTAAAAGGGCAAACCGGTGAAATCTCCTTCCACTTGTTGATCCTATCTTTGGTTGAGAACTTACCAACTATCAACCTCAACAATACGAAATTCAAACGCTTCAAGGGAGTGGTTGACCATACACTTAGGATATTCCCAGCCCAGTTTTTGACTTGATTAAAAGTAACATAAAGCCTCCAGTGTGACTTAGAGGAGCAGGAAATGTCAACTTGTGAAAGTACATAGCACATCCTTTGCAACAAGCCAGAAAAGCTTTGTTCCTTTAGTATTAATCCATTCACGCAAGTCCAGTGACCAATTGACAAGTGTGCTTATAGGCCAGTCATGCCTTATTAATCTAGCAAAGGTAGCAATTAAGAACTTTAGCTCTGTATGTGACAAACTGATATGAAAATCTTGATAAGCTCCAAAAACGACAATACTAAGGGCTCCATATATCAACCCATGTTGACATCCCTTGATCATTGAGTTGCTTGGATATTTGAGGGCTAATCTACACAAGCATCACAAGATTGACAAATGGCTATTTATTAATCCACATATTCATTGCAAGTGATCGATCTCCTTCAAAACGAATAGCTCATCTCCACCTGAGCTCATTGTACTCCTTCCAACATATTAGGGTAAGATAGAAGAATCTCCTGTCACCTAAGACGACTTGATCAAATCCAAGAATACCTATTCGTTCAATCTAAGAACATGCAATGATAGCCCATGGATGATTTGAGTATAATTTTAACCGCCACTGAAAACACAACTTGTCACACTTTGCCTTAAGGGACTCCAACCCTAATCCACCCTCTACGTTTGACATAGTAATGTAATTGCATGCCATTGGTCTCTCCATAGAACATCTTTAGATAATCTTTCAACCACAGGATAACCTCCTTGTGCGAACGGAAAGACGATCAAGAAACCAAAAGGAACATGGGAGACAAAATATGTCACCATGTTTGCTTGTGAGAAAGGAAAGACAATATGAGAGACAAAATATGTCCTTCCAAGCAAAGTGCACTTTGGCTACACACCAATCTAATCTTTGCTTGAGAGTTATACCATTTCCTACTGGGCATCGCAAATTACCCCCCCCCCCCCTTTTGATGGCCTGAAACCCACTTTGGCTAAACACCAATCTAACCTTTTCTTGAGAGTTATACCAATTCCTAGTGGGCATCCCAGATATAGCAAAACCTCCCCCCACTTTGATGGCTTAAAACCCATATCTAGATAACCATTGCAGAGGTAGCTCCCAATCTAAACATAACACTGTGGACTTCGAATTGTTGATCCATGATCCCGAGGCGATTGCAAAATCCATGATCCCAAGGCAAGTGCAAAATCCTCATTAAATGGAAGTAGATTATCAAGATTTGCAAGGTTGGCTTCCAAAATAGTGGCATCATCATCTATAAAAATTTGGGCAATGAAACAGGAACTATTTGGGAGAGCCAATTGCCTCTTGACTTGAGAGTCAATCTCCAGCAATAGGGACTCAGTGACAATCACAAACAATAGTGGGGAAGGGACATCCCTATCGGGCAGACCTTTGCAGTGAGAGTTTTTCATAAAAATACCCATTGACCACAATTGTCAGTGTGGTGTTGGAGAATAATGTGCATGTCATTTTGTGATAAAAAGCTCTTGTCAATACGAAGCCGATAAAAGCTTCTTTTCCCCAATCCTACAATATAATATTAATAAAATTCAAGTCGCTATGTGATAATCATTCCCAATGCATGATAGATCCACTAATCATCCTATGGATACTTCATAAAAGGAACTTTATAGGGCACAAAAATTGCTAACCTTTGCAAAAATAAGTAGGGATGAGATAGGACCAACATTTGAGGGTATGAATGTATCGATGGGATATATATGCTATATGCACACTATAATGACTTTAAGACCTATGTGAGCACACAAAGTGCTTTCTTATTAATAATCCAACATTTTGTCTTTTAATTTTCATTTTTATAAACAATATAAAACAATTTATATTCAGGCATCTCATAATGCAATAAAGCTTTAGCAACAATCATTCCTAATACTACTATAGAAGATCCAATCTTTGAGGGGCCAAAAGACATCCAAAGGTAGGTGCTAGTTGAAGGTGACAATGTTGTAGTGCTTGCAAAAAAAATGAGAATGAAGAAGGTAAAATTTTCCACATTTTAAAATGTTGTTCCACTAGAGAGATGGCAAAGCATACATAGAGAGATACATGGGGGATACTTTGTTGGCCTACATTAATTTAAGTCGCTATACATTAACATGACCAATGCATTTATGCCAGATATCAATATCTGCAACTACACTGGTCCCATGTGCAAACATTACTGCACTCAATTCAAGCATGCCCGCATCCAATGTAAACATCCTTCCCTTCTTCTTCCCTTTTGCTATCAAGCGACCTTTATTTTTCATATCCTCAACAAAGCATCCATGAGGATTAAATTCGACCTGCAAGCCCTAAACCATTTGACCAATAGAAACCAGGTTCTTGGTGATATTCGGGACATGAAATACATCAAACAAGTATTTCTTTTTCCCATCCTGCATAGACAAAGGAATTTTACCAATCTGCACAATAGGATGTGTAGTATCATCACCAGTCTCCACAAATCCTGGTCTTTCCATTTTCCTTACATCCTACATCCATTTTGCATGACCTGTCATGTGGTTTGATGCACCTGAGTCAACATACCACACATCATTGCTTTCTTTTGCACTTGTCATAGAATTTTGGTCATGTGCTGTACCATAAACAAATGCTCATTTCTGTCATCACCCTGTCTACTAGAGGATGCATAATTGCCTTGTTGCAATTTTCCATTCATGATGTCATTTTGCTTTTTATAGCAGTCTTTAGCCATATGACCCATTTTACCATAGTAGTAGCATTCAACATTACTATTTGCATTTTGGCTTCTCTGCCATCCACCGCAACCTCTTTGGCTCCCCCTTCCTCTAAGGTTACCACGCCCTCCTCTATAGGACTGGTTTTCTTGAATTTGCTACATATTCTGATTTTTGCCATGACCTCCAGATCGGCTTGCTCTACCTCTGCCTCTACCTCTTCTAGCATTTGAGTAGAAGATAGCTTCTTTTAAAGTTCCTCCTGAAGAAGATGTACCACCATTTCTCTGCTCTTCAGAAATTAGAAGAGCAATCAACTCCTCAAAATTAGGAAATGTTTCACGGATGACAATGGATGTTTGGAATTGTGCATAATCCTTTCCTAGACCATTCAAGGTCACATAAACTAAATCATCATCTTCCACTAGCGACCCAATGGAAGCAAGTGAATCTGCAATCTTCTTCATCTTCATGTGGTAGTCATTGATGCTCATATTTTATCTTTGCACATTATGCAACTCTCGCTTAAGCTGCATTTTTCTGGCTTGCGTATTTGTGCTATACATTTTTGTCAAAGTGTCCCATGCCTCCTTTGGCGTGCTTGCATCCTAAATATGCACAATCATAGAATCTGAAATACTGATAGACAACCAATACATAACTTTTCTGGCTCTCTCTTGCCATCCTTTAAATGCCTGCAGCTCCTATTGATTGGGAACATTAGGAATAACTAGTTCTTGTTCAGCTCCAGTAATGAACTCCCAATAAAGAGCATTAGACGCCATTACAGAACATTGCAAAAATATTCTGTCACTGCAAAAAAACACAACGTGCCTCACAAGAGCAATTCTGCAAAACTGACGAAAGTGGTATTTGACCACATAGTCACTTCCTAGTGATGATTTTGCATCAACAGGCAATAAGAATGATTCTGTCACTCCCAATATCTCTGTACACAGACATACAATGCAATTTTTATGGTAACTTTTCATCGACCTGCGGAACAGTGGTCGCATAGCAAAAACAGGGCACTTTCCTGAGTGCTTGTGAAAAACTTCTGCCACCAAAACGGGCCCCAAAATGGCCTCGAATCAAAAAAATAATGTAACCAAGGGCTTCGCCTGTACCCGCAGCATATACTGCCCTCTTACCACACCGTGAAGGGCATCCCAATTTGAGACAATGCACTCTTTCACTTTTCAACTGTGCTACCTGTAGAGATTTGCTCCCAAACTCAAAAAAGGAAAGCAACACTGATCCTCTTACCAAGACACCGCGAACTTGGTTTGTTTTCTTGAGCTCCTTGCCATGAACCGAGCTCTGATACCATGTGAAGAGAGTGGGAGAGAAGTAAGGAGTCTCACTTGCAGCTTTCTCACATACACAATGGTTGAATACACACAAAGGTGGAGGCTGAAAACAGTTTTCCTCTTCTTAGTTGTGAAAGCCAAAATAACTCTCTTTTTAGTACAAAAGAAATAGGTGAACCCTATATGTGGGTCTCAAACCAAACTCAGCTAACCTAGGTGGCATAGTAACTGAGCCACTAACTAGAGTACATAAAGATAGCTGTCATCCAGCTATTATTCATGGGCAGTGTATCAACCGCATCTACGGCTAACAAGTCGGTGTGCACAACGGTAACCCCGGCATATCACAAGTGGAGCTCGATATCTCAACACAACATGTTGGGCTTATTTGTTGTTAGGACAAAACAATTGAATAGAGACAACACACACTAGTGAAATTCTCACTTATGGAGATTTTTTGGCTCATCTATGATATAAATTGTAGCAACCAAATGATCCACAACTTGCTTCAATAAGAATTCAAGAGCCATAGAAGAGTTGCGACACAGTAGGAGACTTTGAACATCATTTTTCTCCCATGTTACCAAATGTCATCTTGATCTCATGCATAGCCATGAATTGGTAGATCCATGTGTTGAACCAATCACTAGCTCCCTTGTTCTATCAGAGAAACCAATAAACTTTCAAGTTTTGAACCCTCTCACACCTTAGAACCACAAACGCCTTTCCATGATGGAGTCCTAACAACAAATAATCCTAGATTTCCCCCTCTACAACTGAATAGGGAGCCAACAAAACGTTAACAAAAAACAAAAAAATATGTTTGAAGTACACACAATGTGAACACCTTTAGACATGACGAACCCACCAATGAAACAAGATAATCTAGAGGCATCAGAGGGCTACACCATAGACACGGGGAGGACGTAAGTACCATGCTCGTAATTGCTTAGTTTTCATAGCTTTTTTGCTGAAATCTCATTCTATTTTAATCTGGTGGTTTGACAAGAGTTGAAATCTCATTCTGTTGTAATCTAGTGGTTTCATTGATTATAAATACTTAAATGATTTCATATGTTGACCTCGCATACTAGCATTTCACAAACTTTTATTCATTTCTATTTAGTTTGAGGAGTGCAAGCTCTTCGATGGAGGCACGATATGGATTTGTAAGAGAATAGATTGTCACAAGTCTCCCAACATTCCCAAGACCTTTTCTTCCAAGATTAGGTTTGATGGTCATTGTGTTCGGGATCACCACTTGCCCCCTACACCCTACCTTTGTGCTGCATGGGTTAGGTGAGACCCCATTGCACCACATGCCCCCCTGCCACTTGTGCCCCCACCACATGCTCCTCCACCTCCTACAATTGAGGAGATGGCAAGGGTAAAGAGTCAGAGACTCCACGCTCCCGTACTGGTCCTGGTATGCATTTTTAATACCATTTACTTTATGGATGTATGATTGCTTCAAGTGTGCTTACCTTCACGTTCATGCCTCGCATGTGTTTAGGGTGGAGTAGCATTCACATTGATTTAGAAATGCTGCCTACAAACAAGGGCAAAACCTCAGTTCACATGGATCTAACGTCCCCAGCTCTACATAACAAAAAGGGGAAGAAACCTATGCACGCCATACCACAAGTGCGTAGTGCAATGATCTTCATTCAACACTTGGAAGAAATTAGGTATTACTACTAATCATCCATTGCTCCACTCATAGGGCTCCTCCACAGGGGACATCGAGAAGGCGGACTTAAAGATGGCTGAGAGCATGAAGCATGTCTTGTAGGACGCTTTCGGATATGTTCATGGTATGGTACTTCCCTTAGATCAATTTATTATGTGCATTCTAATGTTCATTGAGATGTGCTTTTGATATTATTAACTTGTTGTTCCATTGTAATTCAGTGCATAGCCAAGTCCACGATGAACCTTGTATGGTAGACATGTTGAGATAGTGTCTTTTGATGTCCTTGAAAGATTCCAATGAGGAGGTGCCAAAACGGAGGCAATGGAGGAGCCAAAGGAGGAGGCGATCGGGGAGCAAGAGGAGGAGTCAAAGTAGGATGAGGGGGAGGAATTGGCAAAGGAGGAGAAGGAGGAGGTAGTGGAGGATGTGGAGGGGACAGAGGAGGGGGACAAGGAGGCACTGCAAGAAGCGATGCAAGATATTGTAAAGGGGACAGAGGAAGTAGTGCATGATGTAGCAGAGGCGAGGAGGAGTCACCTTACAACATGCATGTGGGGCTACATATGTTGGGCAATTTGGCATATGCGGACTTGTAAACACAACCCGTTGTTGTGCTACCCCTTGTGAGGAGGGTATCACACATCATTTATGTTCTTGCATGTGAGGCTATGCTCATGTTATAGATTCAGGTGCTAGTTTTAGGGAATGAACTCTTTTGAAATTAAAGTACCTTAGTATATTTAGTTGATCGTTTCATTGAAATACTTTGGCTGAACTACTATTTTTCTTTGTTTGAAGTACTTTTGTCTATATAATTGATCATCTCATATGAATGCATGCATGAAGTGTTGAGAGGACATGGCCCCTCGAAGAAGTCGAGGCTTGATGTAGAGAACTATATATTTGTTTAGAGAACATGGGCTTATGATTAGAGAATATTCATGTAGTTTTGAGGCTCTCTTTCAATTTTGAGAACAAAGCTCCAAATTTTGAGAAAATGTTCTATAATTCTAGAGCTATTGTCTACCAGGTTCACATCATGTTCATACATGCATTTTTTCACCAAGATTATAGAGATATGCTTGGGCCAATGTTTAAATATTCACATTCGATCGAGTTTATGTTTGTACTTGACCAATGACATGTGTAAACTTCAAATCATTGATCTAGTTGTCTACCATTGGGCTTATACGTTCATATGCTAGGGTTAGGGTTACATGTTTGCATGCTTGAGTTTATGTTTTGTGGTTCAATCATTGGGTTTATGTTTATATGTACATACGCTCCGATTTATGTTGTGTTCATATGTTCATACGGTTTCATTAAATGTGTTTAATTGTTAAATGTGTGCACTTTCTAGAGATGTGACAAACACTTAGGACATATATAGGGTTTATGTGAACACATGGGCTATATGAACAGATGAGCTTATGAGCAATTAAACATGCAATATAAACACATGAACATGTATATGAGCACATGAATACATATGAGGATAGAAACATATGAGCATATGAGCAAATAAACATACGAGCATATAAACATATGAATATATCATCATATAAAAATATGAACATATGAGCATGTATATATTTATAAACATATGAGCATGGATATATGGACATGTGAACATGTTTACATGTATATATGTATGTTTATATGAGCATACAAACATGTGAGCATCATTACATCTATGAAAATATGAGCATCATTATATGTTTATATGAGCATATGAACTTATAAACAATATAACATAGGAGCATATAAACATGTGCACATATGAATGTACGAAGCATACAGACATATGAGCACATGAACATAATTATAAACAATATAGCATATGAGCATATAAGCATGTAAGCATATGAACATATGATCATTTGAGCATACGAAACATGTGAGCTATAAACATGTGCACATATGAATGTACGAAGCATATAAACATATGAGCATATGAACTCATAACAATATAACATATGAGCATATGAATGTATGATCATTCGAGCATATGAAACATAGGAGCATATAAACATGTGCGCATATGAACATACGAAGCATATACACATATGAGCATATGAACTTATAAACAATATAACATATGAGCATATGAACGTACGAAGCATATAAACATATGAGCATATGGAGTTATAAAAAATATAACATATGAGCATATGAACGTATGATCATTTGAACATTTAAAAAATAGAACATATGAAGAAATAAGCATATAAACATTTAAGCATGTATATATGTACGAATGTATGAACATGCAAACATATGAGCATATAAACATGCGAACATATAAACAATATAACATATGAGCATATATACATGTGAGAATATGAACATATGATCATTTGAACGTTTAAAATATAGAACATATGAAGAAAGAAGCATATAAACATTCAAGCATGTATACATGTACGAATGTATGAACATGAAAAATTATGAGCATATAAACATGTGAACATATAAACAATATCACATATGAGCATATAAACATACTAGCATATGAATGTTTAAACATATGAACGTATGAAGCATATAAACATATGAGCATATGAACTTATAAACAATATAACATATGAGCATTAGAACATGTGATTATTTGAGGGCACTGTGACACATATTAACATATGTACATATGTACATATAGTCGTGGTACGAGCATATAAACATGTGAATGCATGAACATAAAAGAAATATTTTAAATGAATATGTACAAAAGAATTACTTTATTGGAATATTTGCTTTATTTGAATATGTACAGATGACATATGTTGTGGCTTCTCGTGTTGGTGTAGAACTTGTAGACCGGTGCTAGTGTTTCTCTATACAAGGCTTTGCCCTTTGGATGGAGTTTCCAAAACCATCATTAATGGCTTGGAGTGTGTTTGAGGGGTGCAATGAGTGGTCATAAGCTCTTTCCTTTAGCACCTGCAAGTTTATCACGTCTCGGGCCACCATGGCTTTCCCCCATCTCTAGACATGCTACATACTATAGTTGTGAGTTGGTCTCCTTCCAAGAATTTGACATACTCATCTGGTATGTCATTTGCTCGATGGACAAAATTCTCTATGATGCCCTTGATATTACAGTTTCTTTTGACGCCCTTGTTCTTCACCATGTCAACATACCAATAATATGGCAAGCACTTATGGAGAAGCTTGTCTAACAACCAATCGATATGTCTCCCATGAATACCCTTCCTCCCAACTAGAAATCGAGTAGAAATCTTGCCTTTAGCATACTATGGTAGGACTCTATGGCACCATTAGTATCTTGATTTGCATGAGGCATGTGCCTTGTTGCTCATACCCACATATTTACATAATAAGAGAATGATGGGTTGTAAAAGTCTACGTGTCTAAGAAAGTAGTAAATCGCTTGTGTACAAAACTCACCCAAGTGGGATAACCAAATCCATTAGGAAAAAAGGGAGCTCATTTTGGGGCCCTTTGGCCCAAATGAAAATTAGCTCTCAACCAATGGCAACAGGGCTAATGGACCATGGTGGAAATTAGAAAAAAGAAAAAATATTCCAAAATGTCAGACTAAGAACTAAAATTTTATGTATAAACAACTATCAAGTACAAATAAAAAAGTCTTTTTCGAGATATAGAGCAAATTCTTAGTCTGACAACATCTTATTAAAAAAAGATCACTTATTGAAATGTTGTTTTCTGCTCCCTCCATCCCCCCCTCTCTCTCTCTCACTCCCTCCCTCTCTCTCTCTCTCTCTCTCTCTCTCTCTCTCTCTCTCTCTCTCTCTCCCCACTCTCCCTCTCCCGCACTCCATTTCTCTGTCGTTGGCTCTGTTACCCAATGTTCTTTTTGTTCCTCTATGTTTCTTCAAAGTAGTATTTTCATTCTCGTCCTCTCTCTCTCTCTCTCTCTCTCTCTCTCTCTCTCTCTCTCTCTCTCTCTCTCTCTCTCTCTCTCTCTCTCGCCCCCCCTCTCCCTCATGGCATGTCTTGTCGTGCTTTCTTACTATAGGTTCGTTCTTAGGCTTCTTCTCTCCGATTTCACCCATTGTTTTCTTTCGAAGATTAACATGTTTAAGCTTCTCATTTATTGTATTTGGCACTTGGTTGCGATTAATTGTAGAGAATCTGGATTGTGTGAGAGAATTTTTTGGAGACTGATAGGAAATTTTGCATTGACTTATCTATCAAGGAACAAGGTTGCTCTCTCTTTCCTTTACATTTTGATTCTTCCAGTTTACAAATGCTTCAAAAGGTTGTCTTCTTTGAGTTTACAAGTGCTTCGATTTTGGGTTGGATTGTATTTGATAGGCTAGGAAGAAGCTAGCAGTTACGACACCAAAGACGACATAAAAAACTTGGTCTCTCTTAAATTTAATCTTGGTTTTTTATCTTAGTCTCTTAACTTTAATCTTAATCTTTATCTTTCATTTTGGTTATAGACATGCAAAATTGAGTGCTGATCATAGGTTTGTAGTTCGAGTGCTAGATTGCATTGTTGATATTCTTTTCTTATGTTTTAGATATTCAACTTCCAAGAGTTTTAAAACATCTTTAAGTTTAGAATGGACCGTTATCAAACTTATAAAAAAAGTTGTGTTGATCAAAATGGAGAGGGAGAAAAAATAATTGAGGTATCGTTACCTCGTTGACCTAAGTCTTCTATTTCTTCTATAGAAATCACCAACAAAATCACAGTTGAAGGTGATTGGCAAACATTGAGTATAGCAAAAGGATTTTGGGTGCTAATGCAACATGACAGAAGAAGGAAAAAATGGCATGGCAATGAATGCTTGACATCTTGGAAAGGAAGAGTGAAAAATTTTAAAGTGAAAGAGTGAAACATGAAATATTGATTCAACATGTGTACATGCATAAAGAGCTTGTCTTGTTGGATCATGCAAAGTACCTTTCACGGCCTAGAACAAATTGTAAGTGACCTCTTTGAATGTTTGTATAACATAACTCCAGATGTTCTTAAATCAATCTTACACTTGTTCAGATGTGTACCCTTCATCTTATGAGCAATGGCAACCAATATAATGCATTTTAGGGTTCATGGATATATAGGAGAATTGCAATATGTAGGCAGATCTGCAATGCATCTTGCCTAATCACGTATCTTCTTATATGATCATTATTATACCAATTATTGGACAAGGCCAACACACATGGTATGTTGGAAAAATTAGACATCCCAGCATTGATTGGCCAATTCCTGAAGGCAATGTGATAGAGAGCTACAGAGCCAAACTATTGATGAAAATACAATGCTCTTTACGAACAAGGAATTGCAACTCGAATATGCAGAATAAATATATGCATGCCAATCACAGTCTTTATTGAGCTTTTCAATCATCTACCAATCAAAGGTTGTAAAACTCTTGTAAAATTATGCTCCATTATAAGGCAAATGGCAGAGATGATATTTTGAACTTCTTGGATGACGGTTGGGATAGGATCACATCCAACTCAATATACTGTGAGGTTGTTGGTTCCTCGATACAACTCAAATATATGATTACGATCCATAATTTCATGTTTTCTTATCCTATAAATGAAGTAGATTGATTGGAAATAAACTTATCCCTTTAGACCAGGATCTTGAACTCATTTGGTCCTGATAATGAATCACTCGACATCACGGTTAATGAGAATGGAAATTTGGTGAGTGTTATATCACTCAAATAGAGATGTACACTTTTACAATTGTGACATGACATAGACAAGGAGATTGAAGGAAGTGTGCCAGTTGGATTTACCTTCATACTCAATAATAAGAAGTTACTCTTTGGAGAATAATTTGATTGACTATGTTGGATTTTATTAATTTTATTTGTATTTTAATTGTGATCACATTTTGTCAATAGCTTCTTCGAAGGAGGGAAAGTACAATTCAATATAGAGAGATCTATAATCAAATCATTGAAATCAGTCAAAATTGATAATTTCAGGTGTTCAAGATCTATAACTGGTCGATGTTTCCACTGTGTTCTTAAAGTCAAATAAAATTTGGTTTCTCATTCCTAAAAAACTGTTCATTTTTAGGAACCTCAGTTGGGGGCAACAAATTGAGGCAAGGAATGCATGAGAAAGACACCACTAATTAATAGCAAGAACAACAAAGAGCCTTAAAGCATTTGTACAATGATTTTTTAATATCAAACTCCATTGTAGAGCACTCTGTTTATGGAATCTCAGGGTTGTACAATTTCTCTGAAATATATGAGAAATATATATTCATTCTCTCTCTCTCTCTCTCTCTCTCTCTCTCTCTCTCTCTCTCTCTCTCTCTCTCTCTCTCTCTCTCTCTCTCTCTCTCTCTTTCTCTCTCTCCAAAGATAGTACATGTTTACAAAATTGTCATTTTTGGTATCAATAAACATCGATATAAGAAGAATTTATTAGGTGTTACAAACCAAAATCATCTTTGAGGGTAGCACAATCTACCAATGTTTTTGGATCATTTGTAGCCTCCTTCAATTATAGGCTCAACATTCAGAGAGGGGGTTGGGTATTCAAAGGAAGGGGCTCAATATCCTGAGGTCTAGGCTCAAGATGGTCAAGAGGAAGCTTAGGGTTTGGCAGAGGTTCCTTGGATGTGAGCTCTGATGTAAGAGGAGGGTTTTTAGATGTTGGTAGAGGACCTTGAGATTGGGACTTAGGGTATTTAAAACCAAGCCCTGTTGTTGGAGGAGGGTGATGCTCAACAGTGATGTCCTCCATGCCTCTTGAGCTTTGTCCCTCTGCTACTATATTAGAGCCTTCCGTTGTAGCTTTTGTTTTTGTGGTAGATTGGATGTCCTTCTCCATTATTGTAACCCTATGGATGTGGGCTGCAAGAAGAAATGTATCTTTATTCTTGAAAGAATTTGATAAAATAGTCTTCTACAACCTGTTGTAGTGCCCAAATTGCTGTTCTTTCCCAATGGAAGCCAACGTCCATAAGGCTCATGTCGTCGCAGATTGCCTCACTAATCATTGAAACGGACCCCTAAAAGTACACAATCCCATTACTTTTTTAGCTTTCGTTATCTCACGTAGTGTAGTGACCTTTTGCATGAACCTCCTCCTTCTTGCTTGTTTTAGAAGATGCATTGGTTTCCCTTTTCTTGAGTTAGTGGCTTGTCCTTTTGAAGATGCCATCCTTGCTATTGATGGACCCTCTTCGTTCACCTTGTTAGTAGCTTTCATTCATTCCATTAGGAAATATGTTGATATGCACACTCACACATGATTAAAACCAAGTGTTAACTCCTCGTCTCTCTCTGTCTCTATCTCTGTCTTTATATCTGTCTCTCTGTCTCTGTCTCTGTCTCTCTCTCTTCCCTTTAACATCAACTAGCAAATACATCTCTCTCTCTCTCTCTCTCTCTCTTCCCCTGGCACATAATTATAGCCTTCTAGGCTCCATAATCATTTCCAATAAGAGCGTTCAAAAGAAAGTGATTTTGAGGTTTGGGAATTACCCAAACCTCCAAATCTCTTTCTTTTGTACACTCTTTATTTTGGCTCTCTCTCTCGCTCTCTCTCTCTCTCTCTTTGTGTCTATGTGTGTGTTAAATAGTTCTAGAATTCTAAGCTCTATAGTGCTTTCCAATAAGGCTATGCAAAAGAAAGTGATTTGGAGGTTTGGGAATTACCCAAACCCCCAAATTGCTTTCTTTTGTACACACCTTATTCTCTCTCTCTCTCTCTCTCTCTCTCTCTCTCTCTCTCTCTCTCTTGCACCTTGCACCTCTCTCCCACTTTCTCTATCTCGCTCGCATGCAACCCTACCCACCCCCCTTGCCCCCCCCCTCTCTCTCTCTCTCTCTCTCTCTCTCTCTCTTACATCAGCCATTAAATTCATCTCTCTCTCTCTCTCTCTCTCTCTCTCTCTCTCTCTCTCCCTCCCTCCCTCCCTCTCTCCCTCCCTCCCTCCCTCCGTCTCTCTCTCTCTCTCTCTCTCTCTCTCTCTCTCGTGAGGTGCCCTACTTAGAAACCATATGTATCACGTGCGTTCAAGGGGTATTAAAAAAACTCAACTAAAATTTTCCCTTGAAGAAAAACACCCCTCTTTACTTATGAACTAAGTGATTTTTTTCTAAAGTTGAATTAAAAAAACCTTCTTATTATTGTAAACCTACAAAAATTTTCCAAAAAGATAATTTAAAATACCCCTCCTTTTGAATGCAGGTGGTACACTAAAATTTTATGAGGTGAACTCCCCGAGCTCTCTCTCTCTCTCTCTCTCTCTCTCTCTCTCTCTCTCTCTCTCTATCTCTGTCTCTTCGTCTCTCTTCCCTTGGCACATAATTATAGCCTTCTTGTCTCCATAAGGATTTCCAATAAGAGTGTACGAAAGAGAGCAATTTGGAGGTTTGGGAATTACTCTCCCTCCCTCCCTCCCTCCCTCCCTGCCTGCCTGCCTCCCTCCCTCTCTCTTTCTCCCTCCCTCTCCCTCTTTCTCTCTCTCTCTCTCTTCCCGTGGCACATAAATATAGTCTTCTAGGCTCCATAAGGATTTCCAATAACAGTGTACAAAAGAAAGTGATTTGGAGGTTGGGAATTACCCAAACCTCCAAATCGCTTTGTTTTGTACACTCTTTATTTTGTCTCTCTCTTTCTCTCTCTCTCTCTCTCTCTCTCTCTCTCTTCCCCTGGCACATAAATATAGATTTCTAGGCTCCATAAGGATTTCCAATAACAATGTACAAAAGAAAGTGATTTGGAGGTTGGGAATTACCCAAACCTCCAAATCACTTTCTTTTGTACACTCTTTCTTTTGTCTCTCTCTCTCTCTCTCTCTCTCTCTCTCTCTCTCTCTCTCTCTCTCCCCTGGCACATAAATATAGCCTTCCAGGCTCCATAAGGATTTCCAATAACAGTGTACAAAAGAAAGTGATTTGGAGGTTGGGAATCACGCAAACCTCCAAATCGCTTTCTTTTGTACACTCTTTATTTTGGCTGTGTGTGTGTGTGTCTCCCTCTGTGTTACCTAGTTCTAGAATTCTAAGCTCTATAGTGCTTTCCAATAAGGTTTGCAAAAGAAAGCAATTTGGAGGCTTGGGAATTACCGAAATCTCCAAATCGCTTTCTTTTGTACACAATTTATTTCGGCTCCCTCCCTCCTGCTCTCTCTCTCCCTCTCTCCCTCTCTCTCTCTCTCTCTCTCTCTCTCTCTCTCTCTCTCTCTCCCCCCTCCCCCATTTGCCAAAATCTCTTTCTCTCTCTCTCTCTCTCCCTCTCTCCCGCGTTGTCTCTCTCTGTCTGTCTCTGTCTCTATCTCTCTCTCTCTTCGTATAATAGAACATGATTTAGGGCTTTGGGCGGATATCCCCCAAACCCACCCCCAAATCACTTTCATTTCTAAACTATTCACCCAAAGCCCCAAATGGAGTTCTATTGTACAACCTGAAAATGTAGGGGTGAGGAGGGGGGAGAGAGCCTTGTACGGCTCATTATGGCTATTTAAAGCGCGCACATCTCTCTCTCCTTCTCTCTCTCTCTCTTAGACTTCTACAAAAGAATGCGATTTGGGGGTCTAGGCATTTCCTAGACAACCAGAATTGCATTCTTTTGTATTATGATGGGAGCTTAAATGAGAGGGAGGCTATGGAGCACCATCAAGCGAGAGAGAGAGAGAGAGAGAGAGAGAGAGAGAGAGAGAGAGAGAGAGAGAGAGAGAGAGAGAGAGAGAGAGAGAGAGAGAGAGAGAGAGAGAGGAGGCATGGTGGCGCACTCCAAGGGATGATTTTAGTGGTGGCTCATGATCAATGACGTGGATGGCTCTTCGCGAGCAAGAGAAAATGTGAGCCTCGAGAAGGAGAGTCGAGACTTGACTGTTGGCATGCCTATCGAGGTTTTAATAGGTCAATCATTATGCACGTGTGGTAACATCTCCTTGTGCAACTCATTATGGCTATTTAAAGCCCGCACTTGTCGTCTCGGTATATGTGCCCCTCACATCAAGTCATCCCAGTATGCCTCCCCCTCACAACACATGCCCCTCACTTCCATAGCTCGTCTACTCCCACAGCTCCTCTACTCCGTCTTCGTTGCTCTCTCACTCCGTCGGTCATCCGCACGCCAGCCCTGCTCGTCCACACCCATCCTGCTCATCCGCGTAGATGCCATTCATCCATGCTAGTGCCGCTCATCCACACCAGCCCTGCTCAATGGAGGGTATGGTCTCCTCTCTCTCTCTCTCTCACCTTCTCTCTCTCTCTCTCTCTCTCTCTCTCTCTTTCTTTCTCTCTCTCTCTCTCTCTCTCTCTCTCCTTGACCCCAACTTGTACACAAGAACATGATGTTAGCAATTTGGGGGTCTGGGAAATGCCCAAACCCCCAAATCGTGTTCTTGTGTACAAGTTGGTGTTAGGGAGTGAGAGAGGGAGAGGGAGCAAAAGAGTGGGGGGTTGGAGAGTGAGAGATAGAGTACTCTTTCAAACAAGAGTACAAATGAAAGCAATTTGGGGGTCTGGGAAATTCCCAAACCCCCAAATCATGTTCTTGTGTACAAGTTGGGGTTAGGGAGTGAGAGAGGGAAAGGGAACAAAAGAGTGGGGGGTTGGGGAGAGAGAGAGAGAGAGAGGAAAAGTGTACAAATGAGAGCGATTTGGGAGTTTGGGAATTGTCCAAACCCCCAAATCGCGTTCTGTTGTACACACTTACACATGCATAGAGAGAGAGAGAGAGAGAGAGTTAAAGAGGGAGGGAGGGAGGGAGGGAGGGAGTTAGTGAGTTTTAATTATGTGTGTGTGTGTGTGTGAGTGAGAGAGAGAGAGAGAGAGAGAGAGAGAGAGAGAGAGAGAGAGAGAGAGAGAGAGAGAGAGAGAGAAAGAGAGAGAGAGAGCATGTGCATAATGTTGTGCATGCATGTACACAGACTTGTTATATGTGTGTCCATGTAGAGAGAGAGAGAGAGAGAGAGAGAGAGAGAGCAAGTGCATGCATAAATGATGGTGTGCATGCATGCATGTATGATCGTGTGCATGCACATACACACACCTGTTATGTGTATTTTTTATTAAAAAGCATATTTGGATTCTTTGTAGAGAGAGAGAGAGAGGTAGCAGAGAGAGAGAGAGAGAGAGAGAGAGAGAGAGAGAGAGAGAGAGTGTGCAAGTGCATGATTGTCTGCATGCATCAATGATGGTGTTTATGCATGCATGTACCGTACACTTGTTTCGTACACTTGTTATGTGTATTTTTAAATAAAAAGCGTATTTGGATTCTTGTAGTAGTTGAAAACTTAAAAAGTTCATCAAAGAAGAGAAGTCTATAGGAAGAAACTTCGCAGTATCAAGGGGAGAAGAGTGTGAGCAACAAAGAGAGAATGTCTTTGGTCAATAAGACAATTTCGTTCAAGGGCAAAATGTTGGAGGAGAAGCCGCAAGCCCGTAGATCTTTTACTTTTTGAGTTTCTTGAAAAGTGCAATGCCCAAGAGGATTTCTCTCTCTTTTATGAGATGTGGAACAAAGACATAGATTATGTTGGCTTGTTGGAAATTCATAGAGACTTTTTAGAGAAAGAGCTGGCAGAGTTTCAAAAGATCACAGGCGAGGGGAAAACAATTATAGATTCAGATAAATCTTGCGTGCATGTTAAGGATCTTATTCTAGATAAGAAACTTAGGATCCCTGTGAATAGAAGGTTTGATATTCTTCCCCAATACTATAAAGCAATTAAAAAAATTTATCCTGGAAGATGCAAAAATATGAAGGATTTCCTCGTTTTTGCTGTGTTTCTTCATCTCTGCTATGAACATGATGAGGAGAGTCCGGATGAGCCTGAAGAAAATCCCGATGAGGAATTGAGTATTGAACAAAAAGAAATCAACATTGAAGAGGCTCATGAATTGGAAGAGAAAGATATAAACCTTGAGGAAGAGAGCCAGGAGGCAGTAGCGCTAGATCTTCTAGCATTGAAATCGGTAACTTTTCAAGGAGCAGTGCTACTGAAGGAATGGACTTTGAAACATATGCCCCAGCCATACCTGTGCATCCCTCTTTTACTATTCAAGGTCAAGAATATTATTTTCTCTCAGATATACAATCCATATTTAATCTTAGAGAAGATAATTATGCCCTTGCCTTGATTGCATAAGCTTGTACCTTGGACAAGGATGTAAGGATCGAGGATGATGAGTTGATGGTACTACAGGATACATTTGACCATAAGGAAGCACTGTCAGTGTGCTTTAAAAAAGTCTTAGATGAAGAGCATGAAAAGGACATGGATGACCCATGCATGATAGTACTTTTTCTAATGCAGCAATAGCTTTTTTTCTATGGTTTTCTTGTTGTAGCTTCCAAGCAAATCCAATCTACAAGAAAACCAACTTTTTGATGGTTCTACATAAAGCATGCAATGTGCAAATATGTACATTGCACAAAGGAAGATCAAGGACTGCTTTGAAATATGGCTCTATCTTATCCCTATTCGGCGCTCTTCTCCACCATTTAGAATCCATCACATGGGATGGATTCTTGCAGTAAAGGCATGGGGATTTTGAATTACCTCCTTTGCTTATGTTGAACATGCACTTGAGGGTTTTTAGGTCCCCATATTCCATATGCCAATCAACTTGAAAGTCTCCCTTGCCTTCGACATGAAGTTGACATCCTTGAACTAGGTTTTTTATAAACTGTAGGTATTTCTGTATGATAAAACACCCAAAATAGAGTTTGGTGGTCCTCTATCTTTACCTGCAATTGAAAAAATAGCCTCTATTTAAGTTCAACATCAACTAAATATAGTCAAGATTAAAGCTCAACATAAATAAAAAATCATGCTTACCTCAAATGCACCTAACCACCATATGTGCTTCTCTGATTGTACACTAAAATTCTTTGGGTCTACTTTTGTTATTGATTTATCAAGTGCCCTATTCATAAGCATGATACTCACCCTTTCAATCTTCCTCTCCTTAACAATTTCACATTCATAAAGCTTAAGAACAAATATGAGCCCTGTCCCTGACACTCTTCAAATGTGATCCCATAGAATTCAACCATTTGTCTTTGTAATTGCTCAAGATCAACAAAAATGTTATTCTATGGATTATACATAGTGGTACCCTTACTACCTTCAAAAGCATCCTCAATATGGAACCAATGTCCAATAAATTCATCTACGTGTTGATTAAGCAAGGCTCTCAAATTCCACACTTCTGCAGGATTTGGAAGAAGGACATGCTTGATCCTCTGATCCTTAAAAGTTGATGATACTGCCTTGAAAATGGACGAATAACCATTCCTACTCCACTCTCATCAAGTGCCTCCTGAATTAAGTTTACATCAACTTTGTTGCTTTCAATGAATTGTTGCACCACATTGCGTTTAATTGTTTTGAAGTTTTTTTCCTCAATCATCTCTTTCACAATACTACTTGAAAATAGACCTTTCATTTGTTTCATAGGAAGAGCATTTGGATCAACATTCTCTTTCTGGAGCTCCAAAATTTTCCAACAAGCACCACGCAAAAATAAGAGCTTTGCTAAAAGAAGACTTAACATAGTCACATTCCTATGACAAAAAAACCTTACCTTGCTAAAAGAAGACTTAACATAGTCACATTCCTATGCCTAAAAAAATCCTTACCTTGCTTTTTGGACTTGCTTTTTGCACCCTCCACTTACCGGTTTCAATTCCCCAATGTTGCGAGGTTTTCTTTTGATAATCTTACCTCCCATTGGGGTTGCTTTCGACCTTGCCTTATGTAATTTCTCTTTTGTCTTCAAATGTTCTTCAATTTCATTTTGTAACTGCTCTTCCAATCTACAACTTTTCATTATTTGTTGCATTTTTGTGTTCACCTCTTGCTCATATAAAGACTTATACATGCATGCACCTTGAGACTGAGCTGTGATATATCCATGCATACCTTTCATTCTGTCACCCAAAAACTTTAGCAATGTTGTTGGAAATGAGAATGGCGGAGTAGAGTTTTGAAGTATATAGTTTGGATAAATCTTCCCATCACACCATAAGTCGATATGTTATAAACCTTCCTTTCTCATGTTTTCTCTTTGCACGTTGCCTACCTATTGTCGCTTTGGTAGAAACACATATTATTCTGCTAAATTAATATGAAGATGGTGTTGTTGTCTATTGTTAGCTTGTTCCAAAGTGTTGTTGCTTCACACTTCTATTTTGAGAGTACAGTTTCTCCATCGCTTTGCAGTTTCATTACGTTTTCTTAAAGCAAGGAGTTGATGATGGCGGTAGTCTTGAGAAAATTTGAAAAACAATGCTATGGCGAGATTACTTATGGTTTTCTGATAGAGAAGCTAAGCAGATCATAGAGGTGGCTAGAAAATGATTGAGAGAAAGACGTGGCTTGTAGGAGAATTGAATACAAAAGCTCGTGGGATATAAGTATTGAATATAGAGGAGTATCTTTATTCTTCTATCCTCTGACATGTTTATAGGACTTTTGAATATTTTATTGAGTATCTTATTATTTCCTCATATTTCGAACGCATAGAAAGGGAAGAAATTTTAAATTTCCCTCAGGACCCCAAAATGAGCTCCCTTTTTTCCTAATGCTTCGCATGCTCCTCTTGCATCTTGGATGTCTGGCCTAGTAAACCATGCATGTTCATTATGGCACCAAGTATTTTGAGCATGGATGCTCTGGTGGGCCAATCATGCACTTTTCTGATCAAGTTCTTTAGCCAGGTGCGTTGCGTGTACCACAAGCAAAGATATATGTCCACGCCAAATACAGGCCTACCATACAATGTGTGCAATGTTATTGTCAATGGCCTTTGATAAGTGTCATGTATATAATACCACTGGGTCATTCATTTGAACATACCTCAAAGCATCTACCTTGGTGAGAGCATCATCCACATTGAAGGAATTGGGCTCCCAAGACTTGTTGTGATCTAAAATATGATCTCGGAAAGCCGTCAACCAACTTTCAATATCCACCTTTGTAGCAGAGGAAGTGATTACCCATGCAATGGGAACACCATTTGATGCTTCTCAAATACCATCATGATAAAGATGGAACACCATTCTGATGCTTCTCAAATACCATCATGCCATGAAAGATCATGGATAAGACACCCATTACCTTGAGCACATCAACAAGGAATTAGACTAATACATACCTGAAGACATACCTGAAGTCAAGAAAAGTACCTTGTATTAATTCATGCCAAACTTAGCATCCATTGCGTGGATAAGGTCACCATTCCCATACATGTTCAACATTTCAACCTACCATCTTGTTTGGATGCCCAATATAAATGGCCTTGTGTTCAGTATATCCTACTCGCTATAGATGAACATGTGTTTCGCATTCAGTGTGGCCCAAATCCTCATGCTAATAGCATCATCATTGTGAAGCTGGAAAGTAGTCAAGTCCAGCTTCTTTGCAATATTCAATATGTCTGAATCATCAAGGAAGCATCTCGTCAAATTGGCGCACTCGGATTCTATTGGACACACTGGCTGAAAGTCTCTGATGTGTTGATCCCACACCTTCTATGGAGTGAAACCCTTAGCCATCATCGTGAGCACCCATCTTTTCATTTTCCATGAAAGACATGGAGCAAATGACACATCTGCTCTAGAGATGCCATCATAACCTAACCCATGGGCTATGTGTCCAGTTTTGTCCATATTGTGCTCCATCTGCATGTACGTGATCGATGCCACATCCTGAAACATATACAACTAGCATATTGAGAAGTGGCATGTGCATCCATGGAGCATCCATGGAAGTGGGTGCCTCATGGCCTACTTCCCTTACTGGTTTTAGGTCTAGGTTTGCTGCAGCCATAACATTATGAGATTCGTAACCTTGATAATCCTTAGGACCAAAGCTACAATAGTAATTGTAAAAGAGTTACACTATTACTAACATGTTTATAACACATAATTTGGACATTACATGCACAGAGGGAGATGGAGGTGTGGAAATCATTACATGGTCTCGGTTATCCAACTTCGTTCCAAGGGATTCATCATGCTTCTAGGATTCCTCTTGTGATGAGAGACTTTCTTGAACATCGTGGAATATTTAGATCGGTTGCCTTCACCTACGAGAAAATCTTGCACCCTAATGAATGGAACATGCGCCCGCCTTAACATGCCTTGTGCTCATGGGTCTATCATAGAAACCCACTGCAGGCTGTCATGGTCAAAAGGTCCATCAAGAGGGTTTTGCACATAAAGGCGCCCAAGAGCAACTTGATGATGAAGTCTAGAGGTCCTTGTGAAGATTGGTCTTCCTATTCTAAAATCATGGGAGAAGTGTTCTCTTCTCCAAGCTTGTCTATAACAGGTCGCTTGCCTTTGTTTTTAGATGTCTTGGGTGCAGATGAATTGGTGGCGAGAATAGTAGGTGTATGGAAAGCTATTGGACTAATGAAGTAAGTTTCAGCAAACAACATCTTTGTAGTTGAGACCCTATACATTATGGATGTGGAGATATCTTGAAATTCTCTCTTCTCTCTCTCTCTCTCTCTCTCTCTCTCTCTCTCTCTCTCTCTCTCTCTCTCTCTCTCTCTCTCTCTCTGTGTCTCCTCTGTGTCCTCCACCATTGCATCTATGAGGATGCCCTTACAATGGATATAATCAATATATGAGCAAAGAAATGTTCAATTTTAAACCAAAAGCTGTGCACCTTGACTTCCGCTTCGAGATTGAGTTGTCAAATTACCTAAAGAAAATCACAACATTGTGTAAGATACAAGACAAAAAACCATTATAACCACTGATGCATGATAGAATTGAGCCATAGCGTATAAATTTTAGAGTTCTTGCATAAAATCTTTATAACATTAAGAGTCTTTAATATCACATCAATCATTTACACATTATAATTATAGCAAATGAGAGAGCCAAAGTTTCATTCATGTAATAACAATGTCAACATCCTTCATTGAGATTATACGTGATTCATTAATCATCAGAACTCTCCTTGTCATAAATGGAGACATCTTTTTGTTTAAGGAGAGTGCATATCTCATCCTTCTTGATCTCTACCTAGGCCTCCATCCCGCACATTCTTTTCGGTATGCCCGCATCCCATTTCCGGATTTTCTCCTCAATCCTTGCATTTATCCAAGGCTCCATCTCCAAATGCTTTCATTGTAGCCTCCCTAGCCTTGCGTCATGCTTGGTGATGAGCATTGTCATACCTAAGCTCGAGATTTAGTGATCGTTTTAGCAAGCGATCCTGATGCTGACGATTGACCATGTGCCCTCGAGAATGCCCACCCTTAGGAATGGGTCCTCTTTGGAGTGGTGGCATGGGACACAGACCATGCTCATTTTGCCTATGATTATTAAAAGCATGCCTACCACAAACCTCATCATGCTTCTTCGTACACTTTCGCATTAGGCACAAATACCAATGCTTGTGTGTGTGCTCGCCACGATGCACCCTAAATTCTTTGGTTTTAAGAAGCACCTGTGCAAATACACAAAGGATTCAATTAGTTATAAGTATAAAGGAGTATCTTGGCTACACAAGTGAAGCCTTGGCTTTTGTTCCATGTGAGTGAAGAGCGAAGCATCCTCATGTCTATCGACTTCTCCTATAGGTCGCTTACCCTTAGTTTGGTACTTCTTAGGTGCAAGCAAGGATGTAGCAAGGAGTGCCGATGAAGAGGAAGCCATATGGAGAATGCAAGTACACTCTGCAAAAACGACAATGAACCACATTCAATAATGCATGGTATGATTCTTCAAAAGAAATGAAAATATGCTACTTAAAGTCAAGGGATATCACTCAAAGATAGATGCAAGCCTATACGAAAGAAATTCAAAATTAATCTTGCATCCTATAATAATATACACCTAAGGTGACTTTAACTATACACTTGGATATAGAAAAAATAATAAGCGGATTCATCTAAGGTCACATAAAAAGTGAAATAGAAGATGGGGCTAGCTAATGGAGCACCTAGGGTCTCCATGCTCATAGTATTGAAGGAAGACCATAATCCCAGTCTCTGTGCTAGTAATCCCACTGAGCTAGGATCATTGTGAATGTAAACCTGATCTCTGTGAGAGTAATCTCACACGCATAGTCTAAATTAGCACTAAGTTAATTGTCCTAGCCTAAGGATGTTATAAACCCCATAGAGATCACCATGGGAACTACGAGCAACTTTTGCAAGGGACTCCAACTTGGTCGCGACGGCCTTTCCTAAAACCCACGTCTATAGCCAAGCAAAGGGCTATTGAGGATGACACCTCTTGACCGTGTGTTTCAAGAAATCCAAGGCCTTAGATAGTATTGAATGAGGAAGATGAGCAAGCCTCCAACTATTGCAAGGCCATTGATTCCACTCGGTACAGCCCTAGGGGCACTAGCTCCATCGCTATCAACTCCCTCGCTAGCTGAAGGAATATTGCCATCCGCCTCGACGGGCTCGTTGAAGAAGCCTAGATATGGCATCAAGCACTCCAATGACAGCTTGAAACCGAGAGCTACCATGATGGGAGCTTCCAACCTGAGCCCTACAATGGTGGGAGGTGGCAATCTGAGCCAGAGAGGGAGTTGTGAGATTAGGAATATCGATTGTCTTCTTCTTTATGAAACGTCAACGCTAAGCATGGAGAGTTCAACGCCATCACTGAATGAGGTAGCTGCAAGCAACAAGTAGCAAGAAAAATTTGGTGAGCCATCTCCATGGCCAAACGCGTGAGCCACCCCACTCGGTACATGATGACCTGGACACAGTCACATTCACAAACATGCAACATACATGCACTCTCCTCGTCTACCTCTAGCCTCCCAATGGATAGATACGACATAAAACGAGCAAAACTAACCTAGAGGCGTAGCCCAAGCTCGTTCACAGACGATGGCACAGCCCAAACTCGTTCACATGTGTTAGCGCAAAACGTATGTTATGCTGTAGATGCAGAACGAAGTACCTAGAGGTGAACAACGACGAGGATGAGGGTTTGACAGGCCAAGTTGGAGAATAATGCTTGAGGCGGTGAGCATTGATTTCAACCGACATTCCATGCAAATTCGAAATTGAGCACAGATGGCCATACGCATGAATGGTGTCCATGGATCACCGGTTTCATCCATTAGGTTTCAATGCGTAAGATGGCGATGTTGGAAGGGTCCCGCAATCACAAGATCACTTGCACATAGGGTCCATCTTCCTATGTGTAGAAGACGACAGGGTGGATACCCGTAGATATATCCTTAGGCTCTTCTTGCAATTTGGAAAAAAAATATCTTTTGAATCAATTAAATTTGTCTATTGATGATTCCTTTCTTTCGATGCATGTTCTCGATGCGAGCAAACATTGGGAGTCAACAAACAAGATGACTAAATTATAAATTATTAGCTCTTATAAGCATATCCTTTTTAACATGTAGGTGTTCCCAAAAGGCAAATCACATCTTTTTGTATCACCATATGAATACGCTACCCCTGACATTTGCAAGGATCATCGGGTCCTAATGGAGCTTGTGTCGTGGCTCATTACTCATTCAAACGAATGTAAAGTAGCTTGCAATTGCTCTACCACCTGTAAAGTAGCTTGCAATTGCTCTACCACCTACTAAGACCATCCCCTCCGCAATACTAGTTTGTTGGAGTGGAGTGACTCTTAGACAAAAGTGAAAGGAGAGAGGAAGACACTTGAGAATCCATATGTCAAATTAAAAAATAATAAAAAAATACAAGAGTGTGTATAAACTGTTAGGTCATGAGGCTTGTGAATTTCCAGAAACGCAAGCAACACTTGCAACGTAAAATTTTAAGCGATGGGGCTTGTGGATTGCCAAGGCAGCGTTCTAGAGAAAACAAAAAAGCTCAATTGGCAATTGAATTGACAAATTTCAAATTCCAACTTTGAATATAACTAACGCTGGTTTCCTGGATGCAACAATCCTGGATGGTCAGATCAGGCTCTCTTTTCCGGCTGCATCATGCAAAAAATATGATGATAGCTCGAAAAGATTTCGACGTTAATGACAAGGAATGGCAATACAATACACGTTTATAAGCGCCGGTCAATCTGAGAGTGAGAGGATGAGACCAAGAATGAATTACTGCTGGCCATTGAATCCGCATCATCGAAGCCGGAAGGATCTTTGGCCTCATACACCGGTAGATCGCGCCGGTAAAGTCCTATGCCGCCCGCATTAGCCAGCGTCTGGATTTCAAACAGATCAGAGCTGGAATCACTGTCGTAGGATTCTTCGTTTGGCGTATGCGTTACCTTCAACGGTGAGCTTAACACGGATCTT
This sequence comes from Dipteris shenzhenensis, assembly GCF_047967505.1. NCBI lineage: Eukaryota > Viridiplantae > Streptophyta > Polypodiopsida > Gleicheniales > Dipteridaceae > Dipteris > Dipteris shenzhenensis. The sequence continues at coordinate 44,318,315 of NC_141599.1, forward strand.
AACGGTAAGCTCTGTGAGCTGCTGCCATGTTGACGGTTGTGGAAGTTCCGGCTGCTTTGATGATCCGATCCGGCAGAATTCTTGTTGTCGTAGTCGTAAAGTTGCGAATTCTGGCGGCTTGAAACCGCTAGCCGGTGATCCTCCACCACCCTCAGCAATCTCTCCGCCAACTCGATGTCTTGATCTTGTTCTTCGTCAGAATTGTGTGATCGTCTTCGTTCCCTCTCTTCTATAATCTTCGCCACCTCTCCCATTCTGGTCATCTGCCTCGCATTCCCGTTCGCCGCACCATTCTCCCCGTTCAGCCATCGTCGCTGATCCGGCTGCTGCAGTTGACGAGCAGAATTACGATCTCGCTGATCAAAACTCGAAGGCGCGGTGCTGGACGACGATCCCGAACTTTCTCTGTTGTTGATGCCATTGGGCGCTGGTATCAGGCCGCGTAGCTGTGCTACTGCTTGGCGTTGCTGTGCTGCTACAACGGCTTCTTCCTCTTCGTCTTCTCGCTTCGCCTGGACATGGTGCCCCCTGCTGTCCGCATTTTCCTTCTCCGTGAGGTGCACCTTGAGCTTCCGACTGAGAAACGGCAACTTGAAAGCGTGCGTCGCGGACGATCCGTTGCGCCTGGCCGCTCCCATGGACTTACTCCGCACGGGCTGCAGCGCGTCGTCATGCAAGCTGGACGCAGAGGCGGTGGACGAGACGGAGGGGGAGGCATGCAAGGTGGTGGTGGCGGCGTGACGGCGAGGGCTATAGTGGGGGTGGAGGGGGGAGGCGGCGGAATACAAGAGGGAGTGGTAAGGGCGAGAGGAGGTAGGGGGGGAAGAGGTGGCGGAATTGGAATTGGCGGGGGTGGAAGAGGAGGCGAGGTAGTCATGGCGGACGAAGTAGCGAGGGTCATGGTGGTGGAGGAGGAATTTGAGTTCAGGGGTGCGGCTACCGGCGGAGCGGGAGGAAGGCGGGGAAGGGCGGGGGGAGGGGTCGGGGGCGGAGCGGGAGGGGGAAACTGGCGAGGCGGCGGCGGCGGAGGGACGGAGGGAAGAGGCGGCGCCGGAAGACGAAAGAGCTCTCAAGAATAGCCGTCCACGGGAGCGGGGCGACGGCGGCTTGCCGTTCGGGGGGAGGTGGAGCGCATGGGAGAAGGCCGGCGGCGGCGCCGCCACCGCCGGATTGGCGAGATGGAGAATAGGGCTGGGGGGCGATCTCCTCGCCGGCGGCGCATGGGCTGCGGCGGAAATCTTGAACTTCGCCAGAAAGCTCGCCAGCCTGCTGCCGGGCGACGCCGGCTGCGGCTTCGTACCGTGACGCGGCTTCCGCCCCCCCGCCACCGCCTCCGCCTCGCTCACACTCATACTGCTTCCGGTCGACGTCCTGGGCGACGTAAACTCGCTCCCTTCCGTGGCCCTCCGCCGCCACCCGCCGCCCTTCCTCGCCACCTCCACCAACGGACTCAACGGCAGCTCTCCCGCTACTTCGTCCTCCTCCGCCACCCCCCAGCCCCTCTGCGCCGCCGGCCCGAAATACTTCTCCGCATCGAACACCCCTATCTCTTCGCTCCTCTTCCCTCCTCCTCTCCCTCCCGCCTCTTCCTCCTCCCACCCCGCCTCCTGCACCCTCGCCGCCCTCCCTGGCCTCACCAGTAGCTTCCCCCTTCCCCCTGCCGCCTCGGCCCTCCCTCCACCCCCCCCTTGCCTCTTCGCCACCGGCCCCTTCTGCCCTGCGCCCCTCTCATCATCCCCCGCCCTTGCAAACAGTTGCCTCCCCCCTCCTTTCATCTTCTTCACATCAGTTCCCGCTCCGCGATCGCCCTCCTTTGGTTCGCCATCCTCATCCTCGCCGCCTTCCAATCCTCCCCCCTTGTATCGATCGCTCTCTTCGCCCTCAATATGCCTCAAAGCATCGACGACGGACACCGTCGTGACGCTGCTGGCGTCCCAAGACTCGTCCCCCCGACCCTCTTTGTTTTCCTGCAACTGAGTAACTCTCTTCCTCGGCAATGCTGGACGTCGTGTTTGCAAGTCGACAGCCGGGGACGACTTCCAACTCTGTCTGTGTTCCGAAGTGGGAGAGTCACTTGACTTGCGTGGGAGGGCAATGCTTACCTTGTAACGATAGTTCAGAGGCAAAGCGTCTCTCTCGGGACTTTTTAAAGGAAACTCTTGGAACGACTGATCTATGAAGACCGCAACCGTGGCCATTCGCGGCAGCTAGATTGCGAAAGATCACGATTGCTCGAAGATAGCCAGTTGGAAAACCAGCTAGACAATCATCGAATTCTGAACACACTCACGGTCTCGCAAGCTTTTATCGATCTGAGTATGACACAAGGCTACACAGAACGTCTCGCAATTCCTACCAGGAGTTATTTTATCCCTGGTGCAGCGAGAGGCTTTCAACTAGCAACCGCAGCCTGAGAGAAGTGTGGGAAAAGCGTAAAATCTTTCGCTCAATGTTGCACCCAGGCCAACGGCACCTGTAGTGTCTCTACGTCCCGCACTATCGCTGCCCCGGCGCCGACGTACCCAGGTCCCAGACTACCAACTCTGCTTGGCACAAGGAGAGGTACGCCTTAATGGGCAGCTAGAATAAAGGCAAACCAATCCTGTCGTTGGACAAGACGCTGCTTGCACCACCAGTGGAGGGGCCAGCGCCAATGCGCCATATTTTTTCTATAGCGCCGCGAGCTCGTGGCCAGTTGTTAGGCCTGCAGGCTGCAAGACACACGCCCTAACAAGGAATGAAATGCACATTGCACGCAGGTTCACGTTCGCCAGGGCCCGATCACAGACCGGGGTGCGTGCGTGGAACGGTGGGGCGGCTGGGCACTGGGCAGTGGGGACTCGGGAGTCGGGACGAGCAGGCCTCCAGGCTGTAGTCCTCGATCGAGGTCTACCCTAGTCCCGACAATCCGGCTATCTGACGATAGTGCGAAGACCCATTTGTCAATGACCTGAGAGCTTCATGAAGTCTCTTCAATCTTGACACTTTTCCTAAAAATAATAGCTCAAACTTCAAATGGCACTCGGCCCCGACTCCCGAGTTGGCCGCACTCCTGTGTAAGTATGACGACACCATTGATGTTTAAACATCGTATAATACTTCTGATCGAACTCTGAGACATGACCACCATATGCTCATTTTACTCATTGCTCCAAACTCCAGTGCTCCACGGTCCACCTCGTATGTGAGCACTATCGCCGTAACTGCTTGCTGAGAAGCATTAACTAAAAGAGTCCCAGAGTCCCGATTGAGGGAGTCATTGAGGATGCATGAGGAACGAACTTCGAAGTCTTGCGACTCCCGAGGATTGCGAGGCCATGTCCAGAAGTCGTTTAGTGAACGGCATTTTGACACGACGTCGGACTGTATGTTCTGTGGACAATCAAGTGTATCTGCCCTGCCCCTGGGGCGGAGTCAAGAGTCAAGACAATGTTGTGAATCGTCGAATCTGCGATACTCGAGCAAGGAAAGCTTTTGTGTTTCTCAACCATAAATCCGAGGAGCCCTCAAAATGTGAGTAAAGCTTTCATTGTTTTGTTTAAACTTTAAACACCAAACCTCAATCAAAAAGTGAAGGATTTCACATTTCAATGTCTTACGTCGAGCAATTCTCATCCTATGTTGGTAGCGATTGAGTTGAAAGTATGTAACGGCCAATCACAGAAGGACGTCCATGTGAATCAGGCTCCATGACTGTGAGAAGCCTGTTTGCAGCCTGCGCTGCCTGCCTGTTCAAGCCTGAAAAGTCCAATATGGAAAATACGGCATGTCATCAACTAGCAAGTAGACAATTGACGTTGTCTGGCTACTTTGAAACGACCTCGCAATGATGCGGCACAGTGAAATCGAAGTGACTCGAGAGCACTGAGCAGTGAGAAGATGAATGATGAATCAGCAACCCGCTGGGCTTACCGAAGACGGCCATGAGCCTCAATATATAATAAGATTGCGAACGTGCGGAGTGTGCCCTCCGTCGATAGCTCGAAAACGATGAAGGAAAGACGACACTGGACAGAATGAAATGGCGAGGCATTGGACAAATCGAAAGGAGGAGGTAGCGAAATTGGGAAATGGATTGGAATGGCGATGAATTGAAGTTTGCAAAGCAACCATTAGTAAACTATGCACACTCCAGGCAACGTCGATGCCCATGCACGTCTACGTAGGGTAGAAAATTTTCCACACCTCAAATTTAACGAATTTTGATTTTATTGTAAAAATTCACTTTTTGTCGTCACACAAATGATTGCCATGTGCCGGGTAGCTCCTTCAGATTGCCACGTCGGCGAGAAGTGGGCCCCCATGCTGGGATCAATGGGGGCTGCTTTTAATGCGGTGCACATGCCAATCTCAATTTCCCATTTTAATTCCTCTCTAAAGAATTAGAAAATTATAGTGTAAGAATTTGTTGGAGGTAAGAAACTCTGTTGTGGAATATATGAGAATACCTCTTTCAATAAAAAAAATTATAGTGTAGAGTAAAGGTACGAATAGAAACACGAAGAGACACTTTTCTTGCCTGCCTCCTTATTAGTACTCCTGCATTATCCCTCCTCCTTGTAAGGAAGGATACCCTTCCTTAGGCCTCGTACACACACCCACTAGAGCACCCCCCATGGGAGAGAGAGGTGGGCAATGTGTGGTTACACGATGAGGCGACACGTTATCTTGAAATGAAGAAGCATAGATTGCAACCAACAACTTTTCGACTGGTGAGTGTAGGGTTAAAACCCCCTTTTTCAATGCATATTATGGATGGACGAGGAAGGAGAGCCCAAGATCATCGGCATCCCCTTCTTGTGAATCAATCAAAATTACACACATGATGGCCACATCAAGGCACACCCTTTTTGCCCACAGTTGGGCAGTTTGTTTGTTGCCACTCCACCAACCCCTATTAGGGCTCCATCAATGATCTCCAAAGATAGAAGGAGGGTGGGGCCAGGGGTGACTAAGGAGACCAAATTGGTAGATTCTTTCCTCCACTTTTTTGTAAATTGAAACTTGTGAGTCCCTTATACCATTTAGCATAGACAGTGAAGATCTACTTTTCCACGGGCCATAGGCTATACCCTCACATTAGGGGTACTTATAATCAAGGCGACCGTCTATAAATGTGGCTAAGTTAGCATTGATCATCGAGCTTGCTTGCTTTCTCCTCCTCCTCAACCAATCGAAGTTATTGTAAATGCTAATAGTAGATATTTAGGCTCATTTCATGCTTTTAGAACTATATTCCAATCAATTAGCCTTTGTTTTGCTTTCCCAGTATGAAATCTCAAGTTTGAGATGCACATGCCCAAGGAGCATGCCTATATCCATGAAGGCTAAACCCAAGAAGCCCACCAAGTTATGGAAAATAGGGTGACCACCACTTGCAAGAAGTTGTCACCACTACGCTCATTTCAAATCAAGGATTCAAAAGCACCTTTACTTACATTCAATTCTTGGTTGTATAAAAAACAATAAAAATTGCTAGTGGATACTATGGAGCCTACCTACAAGTGGACATGCACATGCTTAGCCTGAGCTTAGCCTATCCAGTATCATGAGGTACTTTAGGTCACACTACATCAAATCAAGATCTCTCTCTCTCTCTCTCTCTCTCTCTCTCTCTCTCTCTCTCTCTCTCTCTCTTTCTCTCCATACTTACATACATAGATTGATTTACATGCATATGCATCCACTACATATGCAAGCACTTACTTAGGATAGGTGTGTGAGTGTGTACATTGCATATGTACTATTATGAGCACAAATACCATGTTGCATATGTGCATCTGCATACCCATGCACACACAAGTTAATTGTGTATATTTGAGTGTGTCATAATTTGCCTATTTCCTCAAGCAATATAGGATGCATTAGCATTCTTTATAACACATGTAATCATATTGGGCATATATAGGCTTGTCTAGGCACATGGGACATATACAATTTGAGTGTGATATTTTTAATTAAATATTTTGGTCATATTTTGACCCTTTATCTAGGCAAGTGTAAATTGTATAGGCAATCTACCTATTTTCTTGGAAATATATAGCATGTTGGCGATTTGAGGTACATTTGACAATATGTGGGAAAATTTGGCTTTATATTCCTCTCAAAAATTGCCTTGAAGATATTCCGTCCATTTAAAGTCCTTTCAAGACCTGAAGGTAATCCATCCACTTATTACATGTGCAAATTCTAATGGCTCCTCCGAATTATAAAATTCCTAACTTCTATTTTAGTAAGTATCTACAACTCAAATCTATTGCAATAGCTCCCTAATTTCCTACATAAAATTCCTATCACTAAATCTATGCCCCCCTCCCTGAGGTTCACCTCTCATACTTCACCTCCCCTATTTAATTAATTAACCTCCCCCTATGACCTAAATTAACCTAAGCTAATTGTTCCCTAACCTAAATTAACCAATTAACCTAACCTAATTGCTCCCCTCCCTCCTCCCTATGTCTCTCGCTCACTCCCTCCCTCCCTATGTCTCTCGCTCACCCCTCCCTATGTCTCCTGCTCACCCCCATCTATGCTCCCTCCCTCCCTATGTCTCTCGCTCACCCTCGTCTATGCTCCCTCTCCTCTCCCTACTTCCCTACGCTCTCTCCCTCCCTCCTTATGCTCGCTCTCTCCCTTCACTACCTACATGTACTTTCCACCATCCTCCTCCCTACTCTTCGCCTTTGTAGTGCTCTGATTCCTCCCATCACCTCTCCATCGCACCAATCCCCCTGCCCTCTCTTGCTGCACTAGGCTCCCTCTCCCTTCCTCTGCTTAGGGACACCCATCTCTCACGGTCTCCCTCATAGTAGCAGTAGGACAAGAGTTGATCATTCAACGAGGCTAGTGTTTAGCATGTAAGGAGGAGTACACAGTGGGAAGAGAGCATAGGGACACATTGCAAGAACGAGGGAAGAGCGAGGGGGAATCAAGGGAGGGGGAGAGAGTCAAAGAGGGGGAGAGAGGTGGAATCCAAAGAGGGAGAGAGGGGTGACACAACACAAGAAGAGAGTGCAGGGAGAAAGAGAGAAGAGTGAAGAGAGGACGAAGTGAGTGAAAGAGATATTTTCGCCAACAGGCAGGGGCAGTGCAGGTCTCGAAGCATCTAGAAGAGAGGTTTCAATTTGGGGGTTTTCCCTTGGGTCAATTGATTTCAGCACATCATAGCTTGTCTTAATCGAACAATGGACTTGAAGCAGGCCAAACTAATTAATTGGAATTTCCATTTTTTCTCATCGTGATGACCTTTTAGACATGAACACTAAAAATTTTAGTCGTATATTACCCTTTCTTTATTTGACATATGAATTCAAGTCTTTTACTTTTATTTAGAGCATTGTACGTGCTTTGACAATCTAATCTACATGATGGTATTCCATCCATTTATTACATAAACATTGCAAATTATAGTTGTATTATAGTTGTATATTAGCAATTCTTTAGTTGGCATATGAACTAAGGATTTTTAGGTAGGCATCATGATAATGGGATGAAACATAAATTTGGCTTCTCCTTCAATCATGTGTATGCTCTAATTAAAATGGCTCACCCCCTCCACCTCCTTCTTCATCGTTGCCAATCCATCCATCGTTCCTCCTCAACCCTTCCTTTTGGTTTGATCTCCTTCGGCTCCTTCGTTGGCCTCATCACATAGCCATTTTTATAGCTGTTGTTGGTGCTTTCTGTACTTTCTAGGCTCATGCTTTTGCTATGCCAATTTTTTCCCTGCAACACCCCATGTACATGCATGTTCCAATGTTGGATTTCTTAGTGAGATCAACTCTTCACATACACAAACAATTGCTTCAATAATCACCACAAAAGAGATTCGAAATGGACACTCAAAGAAAAATTTTATTGAATTAGATTGTGTGCCTCAAATCTACCGAGTTTATTGTCTTACAAAGTGATGGACTCTACTAATGACCCTATCTCTGATATGCAGCTGCGTCAAAGCTCTAAACTATGACCTCCTATGACGTCATGACACTCAGGCACGTGATTACGACAAAGAGAAAGGACAAATACTCCATGATGGAGTTTTGTAGAAGAACTGCCATGCACTGCCAAGCACCACCAAGTGAAGTCCATGCATTCGTTCATTTGCATGAGGAGCCAGCCATGAGCCCTAACATGTCCATCATCCAATCACACTTATATAAGTGTTTCCTCCAATTAAGCTTAGACACGTGGTTGCTATCAACCCTTAGTCAAAGTACGTCCCTATTAGGATCATTTTCTAACACCCCTCTTGATCCAAATGGGATGGAAAAACTTGACATAATGAAGACTGTTAACAGAGACACAACACAGTGGAAAATGGCGCATCCTTACTAGGCTTGTTGCCAATACAAATAACATAAAAATCTTCTAAATCACATAAAATATTGTAATTTCATGTGAAGATCGCTGTGAGCATCAAAACTCAAAAAACACTATCAATCTTCAAGGATCATAGCTTGATTTTTGGCATCGTAGCCAAAACATTTCAATCTCTGATTAATTTAAAACACCCAGTCTTGATCGGGCAGATCATCCAACACCATCCCTGTGACTTCTTCTGATGTCGATTCTTTGATTAAACATGCTTTGGTCTTCTCTCTTTTAGTCTCCTCTTCCATTTGCTTCTTGACACAGAATCTTTCCATATGTCCCGGTTTACCACAGTAGTAGCAAGCACGTACTCCCTTGGTCGTATTCCTTCTATCTCACATATAGTAAATGCAGTATCACTGCTATAGCAATCCTCCTCTCTCTTTTCTTCACTCATAAGTAGTCCTACGCAATCAACAAAGTCTACTTCATCATCCATCCTTAGTATTCGTGCCTTCTTAGTGAACCTGGAAAGAAGGCTTTTTAACAATATTGCCATTTGATCATTGTCCTCGACTTTGGCACCAATGCCTGAACATTTGATTTGTTGCTTGGAAGCTTTGATCTAAATTTTGCTTTTGATGTCAAAGTGGAAAGGAGATTGTAGACCTCAACCTTGACTCCATCAAGAACTAGTTAGACAATTGCAATCTGCAGTGGCACTGCAGCGGCACTAGCTTCAACCTTGCTAGTCTTCTAGTGGATCTTCACCAACTATGGCAAGAAGTCGAAGTTGGGCTTCACCCCTCAAGTCTATTTGTTGGAGCATAGTAATGTTGCTACCATGTGAGGCAATCTATGATATTTCCTACTACTACTTCAGTTTTAACATAGAATGATAAGGAACATCATATGGAATTTCATGAATGGCTTGAAGATCTGAAATAACTTTGAGGCTCCAGGTTTTGTGCTCTGGACTTCAAAACCATGGAAGAGAAAAGGTTTGGTTCATACCCAAGTCGAGGCAAAAATTGTAAGGTCTCCTTCGGGAATTGGCCAATCATGTAGCAGGCCTGACACAAATCTTTTGTGTCAGTGTCCAAGCTCGTCCCTCCTGCCAACTAAGACGGCATCCCTTCACTCCACCTTATGAAGGCTGGCCAGCGAGTGGTGTGAACCGAAGGTGCATAAGAATGCAAAGTTCAAACACTAGTGAACCCCGTTAAGCTTGCTAATGGAAGTGCTACCACTTATTCGAAGCAAGGGAAGTGCCCCTCAGTTTGCTTCATAATTTCATAGAAGCAATTCAAAATTCTAAGAAGTCAAACACCTCAAATGCTTTAGATGTTGCAAAAACACAATTATTAACAAGGCATATGAAAAATGAGAAAAAAATTCTTACAAATTGACCCCGCAGTATGCAATGTTGGTACACCTGTATGAATCCCCAAATCTCTCACTAGTCGAACAAGCCATATAGCCTCCTTGTAACCCTCTGTGGCTGCAACATACTTGGCTTCTATGGTAGACAAAGCAATGCACTTCTGTGCATAAGACATCCACAACACTGGACCACTTGCAAAGGTGAACACATAACCAAAAGTGGATCTCCTGCTATCCACATGCCCTGCATAGTTGGAATCTATGTACCCAAATACACGCATCTCTCCTTTGCCAAAGTAGATACACATCTCCTTGGTACCCTTCATGTACCTCATGATGCACTTAACTGCCTCCCAATGCCTCTTTCCCAGATTAGCCATATACTGGCTAACAACTTCCATTGCAAATGCAATTCTTGGTCTAGTAGCTATCATAGCGTACATAAGACTCCCAATGCTGGCCATCATGGCCCTCTCCTCATCTGATTTGGGACTATCTGCCTGACTCAGTTTCACATATGGAGGCAATGGAGTACTTAATGCCTTCCCCCCCTCCATATTGAAATGGTGTAACACTTTTGTAACATACTCCTTTTGTGAGAGCCAAAGGATTTTCCTACTCCAGTCACATGTGATGCACATACCAAGAATATGACCTGCAGGTCCCAAATCCTTCATGTCAAAGGCCTCATGCAACTTGGCTTTCAATGCATCAAGCTCATAAGTGTTCTTGCTAGCCAGTAACATATCATCCACTTAAAGTGCCAGGAGTATGAGGCTATTATCCTTAGCCCTTTTAGTGTAGAGGCAGTGATCAATCTCACTTCTTCTGAAACCCTGGGACCAAATGAAAGCATCAAACTTATGACACCATTCTCTAGGCGCTTGCTTAAGGCGATAGAGACTCTTTTTCAACTTGCAAACCAAATGGTCTTTGCCCTTTTCTTCAAAGTTTTCTGGCTGTATCATGTAAGCCCCATATCCTCTATTGCCACAAATCTAAGTACACATCTAAGTGTGGTCATCTTCACAATCAGAGAGAATATCTCATCAAAGTCCACACCCTTCTCTTGCTTGAACCCTTTAGCAACCAAATGGGCCTTGTACTTAGGCACATCATCACTTGTGAGCTTCATCTTGTAGACCCATTTACATGGCAATGCTTTCTTTCCATGTGGCAAAAAAACCAAGTGCCAAGTATTATTGTTTATGAGTGAACTCATCTCTAATTGCATAGCATACTCCCCACTTGCGCTGATTGTCGTGCATCATAGCCTCTCTATAGCAAGGATCCCTACAATCAGTAAGCATCACATAGTCTACCCGTGGAACAAATCTCTCAGGCGGTCTAGACACTCTAGATGTTCTTCTCAAGGGCATTTCAGCTTGCTGTCCCGCCTGCAGATCAGCAATATTTGGCTCATCATTGCCACCAATAGATGATCCATCATCTGCCCTTGATTGTGTACCCATGGGAGTACCTGGTGACACCATTTCCTGCACATTCGGTGCATGGACAGCTTGCTGTCTATCAACATATGCAAGTGGATTTACATCTTGGAAAGTGATTCTCCTCATTTCCACATCCCTCATGGGTGTCTTATGCATCTTCTTCTCATTGAAGACTACATGATGGCTTCGTATGATTTTCTTTGCTTCCGAATCCCAGAGACAATAGCCCATCTCTCCACTTTGACCATAACCTAGAAAGATGCATTTCCTAGACTTAGAATCTAGCTTCTTTTGAAGCTCTTTTGGCACATGTGCATATGCCTCACACCCAAATATATGCAAATGAGAGTAAGAGGGCTTCTTGCCACTCCATGCCTCTTTAGGAATACCACCATCCAAACTCCTGCTAGGTGATCTATTGATCACATGCACTGCAGTCTTCATTGCCTCAGCCCAAAAACCACAAGAAAGACTTGCATTGGAAAGCATACATTGCAACCTTTCTTGAATGGTGCGGTTCATATGTTTTGCAACTGGATTTTGCTCTGGAGTACGAGGGGACATGATCTCCCTCTTAATCCAATGTGTATCACAAAATTGTTGAAAGTCATGAGAGATATACTCTCCACCATTATCAGTCCATAGGCATTTAAGCATTCTACTTGACCGATGACTGCGATTGGCATCACCATCACCAACGAGAATCTAGCACAAAGGTGCATATGGATTCTCCCACCAAAGTACGATGGTCTTGTTACAGCGCTGAATATGCAGAATAGAAATTTGCCCCTCAACTTTGAGGATTTCAGCGCAATGCTTCTAGAGGAGATGTGTCAAAAGATGAGGACTTGAGAAGATTCAGCTTTCTATGCTAGATCAAAGACAGGTAAGGGTAAGGAATCTGGTAACCCATATTCTTTTGATGATAAAAAGAGAAAGAAGAAGATCAAGTGCTTCTATTGCAACAAGGCAAGGCACAAGCAAAATGAGTGCTAGAAGAAGATTGCAGATCAGAAGAACGGAGGAAAGAAAGAGTCCAGCAACAGCACGCAGGCAGTACTAGTAGAGCTATTCATAGCAATTGAGGAGATTTGCACGGAGGCAGTTCATGTACCTGTGGATGGACCTTGGATTATTGACAGTGGTGCATTGCGCCACATGACCAGTCATAAGGATTAGTATACCTCTCAACATCCGGTAGGGAATGACATCCTAGTAGCAGTCAGCAATGATGCAAAATGTCTAGCAAAAGGAAAAGGTACGATTGCTCTCAAGTCAGATCGAGTTGTAAAACAGTTGTCCGATGTTCTTTATGTGCCAGATATCAAGAGGAACTTGTTGTTCATTTCTACGATCATGGATCGGGACCTCAAAATTCACTTCGATAAGAATGGCGCACAAATTTTGGATCTTCAAGGGAAGGTCATTGGTAAAGGTACACGATGCAACAACATCTATGAACTCTTAGCTTTCAGTGGTCGAGCTGATGTGAGCAACACTAAGCTGTGGCATGAGAGGTTTGGTCATCTAAACCTTAGTTCCTTAAAGGAGATGCATAAAAGTGGAATGATTGCAGACCTACTAGAAATTACAGATCTGCCCGATGTATGTGAAGCTTGCATGATGGGCAAGTAGCATTGGCAACCCTTTCCTAAAGAGGCCAGTAGGGCAAAGGCTCCTCTAGAGCTCGTTCACACGGACCTCTGTGGAAAGATAGAGATGGAAGCTTTGGGTGGCTCCTACTACTTCATGATGCTCATCGACGACTACAATAGAAGGATATGGATATACTTCCTGAAGACTAAAGATGAGGCTTTTAGTAAGTTCAAAGAATGGCATGTAATTGTCGAGAAAGAAACGGGGAGGAAGGTGAAGAAGTTGAGATCAGACAGAGGTGGTGAGTTCACATCAAGTGAATTCAAAAGTTACTACCAAAGTCACGGGATCAAGAGGTAGAAACCCCCGCCACATACATCACAGCAAAATGGAGTAGCAGAACGCAAGATGTGTGTCATCTGTGAAATGGGCAGGAGTATGATGAAAGGGAAAGATTTGCCAAAGACTTTTTGGGCTGAAGCATGTAACATGGCAGTTTACATTCTGAATCGTAGCTACACGAGGGGGGATGACTCCACTGCAGGCCTTTTCTGGTAAGAAACCTTTAGCTGCACATTTCAAAGTTTTTGGATGTGACTGTTTTGTGCATGTCCCTAATGCTAACAGGACCAAATGGGAACCGAAGAGCTGGAAGTGTATTTTCTTGGGCTACAGTGAAGAGGCAAAGGGTTACTGTCTCTATAACCCTGTTACCAAGAAGGTAATAGTAAGTCACGATGTGGTCTTCTCAAAACAGCCGCATCAATTGGAGGAGGATGCTTCCTTTCTAAACAACCATGACCAAGATATCCATCTAGTACAACCACCAATAGCAGACCGAACTCCCCCAACGGTGCTTGGGAGGATTCAAGATAAAGAAGAGGAAGAAGAGCCTACAAAACCACAATGGCAATGGCCATTCCCGAAGTGGGTAAAGTAGCTTTTAGACGGCAAAGGACCTACGGCCATTGAGGAGGAACCATCCAAACATTGCCGGTCCAAGAGATTAGAGGAGCAAAGAAGGGCACAGGAACACTTGGTCAACGATGCTTTGATGAGAGAGGTGATCTGTGCTGACGAACCCAAGTGTCTTGAAGAGGTACAGGAAGAGGTACAGGGTGATGATAGGTGGATGGAGGCTATGTAGTTGGAGTATGGCTCCATAATGAAGAACAACACTTGGGACCTTGTGGATCGACCACCAAAATGCAAGGTAATTGGCACCAAGTGGGTGTACAAGACCAAGTACAAGTCCGACGGCATGTTGGATAAGTATAAGGCTCTCGACTCATGACAAAAGGATTCACATAGGTACATGGTTTTGATTATTAGGATACTTTTGCTCCCATGGATCGACTAATGACAATTCGCAGTGTTTTGGCTTTAGTAGCCCAGGGAAGTTGGCCCGTGTTTCAGATGGATGTAAAATCTGATTTTCTAAATGGAGATCTCAAGGAGGAGGTATACATGGAACAACCACTAGGTTTATGATCCCCGGTTCAGAAGGTAAAGTTTGTAAACTAAAGAAGGCACTTTATGGGTTGAAACAGGCCCCATGAGCATGGTACTAACGGATTGATGCCTACTTTCTGCAAAATGGTTCATTAGGAGCCCATCTGATGCAAATTTGTATATCTTTAGAGAAGGAGGCAAGTGTATAATCGTGGTCCTTTATGTGGACGACCTTGTCATAACAGGGAACCATGAAGAGAAGATCTTGCAGACAAAGCATTTGCTAGGAATAGAGTTTGAAATGACAAACCTCAAATAGATGCATTTCTATTTGGGGATTGAAGTTTGGCAAGAGCCAAAACAGATCATCTCACAGCTGAAGTATGCTAGAGAGATACTGAAGGCATTTGCCATGGCTGAGTGCAAGACAAGTTGGCACCCCTATGGAGGTTGACGTGAAGCTCTCAAACAAGGATTCATCACCACTGGTGGAGGCTTGTGGGCAGCTTGATTTACTTGTGCAACATGCAGCCGGACATCAGCTTTGCGACTGGTGTACTAAGCAGGTTTTCCAATAAGCCCCGAGAGAACCATTGGAGGACAGGGATGCAGGTGCTGAAATACATCAAAGGCACACTTGATTATGGCATCACCTATACCAAGGGAAACATTTTGACCGGATTTTGTGACTCGAATTGTGGGCAGGAGAAGTGGACAGTAGGACAGGTTACCGTTTCTCACTCAGATCTGGAGATGTGTCATGGGTTAGCAAGAAGCAACCCACAATTGCTCTTTCTTCTATTGAGGCTGAGTACAAATCAGCATGTTTTGCTTCTTGTGAGGTAGTGTGGTTGAGGAAGACTTTAGGGGACATGGGTGCAGTGCAGAATAAGCGCAGAATAAGCCTACACAGTTATCATGTGACAATCAGAGTTGCATGGTGATTGCAAAGAACCCTGTGTTCCACGCTCATACAAAACACATTGAGATTCAATATCACTTTGTATGTGAGCTCATCATGGATGGAGAGGTCGACTTGGTGTACTGTCCGACTACAAAGAATGCTGTGGACATCTTCATGAAGGCTCTTGGAAGAGACTTGCTGGAGAGGCATCTTCATCGACTTGGCATTGGGCCAAAAAAGTAATTTCACTTGCAGGTGGATATTGAGGGGGGGTGTTAGATATCAATGCTCCACTCTCATGTAACTATGAAGGAACCAATTAACTCTACTTATAAGCCCCCCATATGAGGAGAAGGCATTTGAGTAGCTCAATTATTCGGTAGGTCTTGGTTTGGACACCAAATGGGGGCCATGTGTGGCCTGATGGCTGGACGGCTTCAGATAGAGTTGGCACACCACCAACTAGGCTACATGCAAGTGTGGGAAGGCATCCCATGACTGACCGCACTGAAGGTCATGGAGCATTTCTTGAGGTAGCCCACTCTTAGGTTGCGAAGCCCATTTGGAGCCCCAGATGTGATCTCGGATGGCTGTGTGCTCTATTCTGTGCCATGGTTCTATTGTGTGGTCGGTGGCCTATTTTGGGACCGCCGACCTCCAGTCGGCCGGTTTGGGCGGATTGGGACACGGTCTCCCGATTGTTGAGCCTAACCGACTATGACTGGTGGCTATATAAGAGCAAGCCCATGAAGCCCATTTCATCACTGGCTGCAACAACCGTAATTCCTTAGCATCTAGCCTCCATCCTCTACTATTTCCAGCATGCCATCGAAGCTTCTCTCATAGGAGCGCACGGCTGGGAGGTAGCACCATCTATTGTATCAGTTTTATAATAATCAAATTTTTGATTCTCCATACTATCTGTTTTCTCTCTTGCATACGAGATCCTATTATCTATTGAGCACAGGCATTGTATTGTTTTCTTACAAGGAGGAGCCTAAACAAAACACTATAAGCACATGCGAATCCCAAAGCCTCTCACACACAAGAAAGAGCACAATGCTAGTGTGTTCCATCAAACATGGATATCAAATGTGTTAACCCTAGAAATGGGTTAACAAATTCCAAACATGCCAGGTTAATAAATTTTAGGTAGGCAATTTGCTACATCCTTTGGAGATCCCATCGAGCATCTCCTAGGACATTGAGGAGGCATGATTATGTGTGTTATCTTGGATTGAATAACCAATACAACTCAATGTGTTTCAACCAATGAAGAGGTTAAAACTCTTAAATTATCAAAGACTTTTGTGGAGCATATGATAGGTTGTATGGGCTACTAGCCTACATTGCTAGTGACTAGGATAAAATTTGATAGTCATTTTAAGAGGGCTATTTTATAAGATTGGAGACTATAAATATGAGCACTTTAGATCATCCACATAGTGATGGTTAAGTTAAAAGAGTCCATCAAATCACTAAGGATATGCCTTGAGAGAAAACTAATTGGAAACCAAATTTTCCCTTATTAGAATTTGCATATTATAGTAATAACACAATAATAGGTTGAAGTCCATTCATGATGAGGTATGGATTTCAACCTAGAGCTTTGATTGTTGTAGTGGATAAGAAAAGAGAAGATTCAATTAGCCAAAGACATTCTTGAAACTGTGAACAAATGGTTAAGCTAGGTAAAAATAGCATTAAAAGGCCTCAATATAGAGCAAGAATTATGCAAACTCACACCATAGAAAGTTTGAGTTTGAAGAAAAAGAGAAAGTCTATTTGGAATACCAAAACCTTCAAAGAACCTAAAGATAAATAATCTCCAAAGGTATTTATGAAGTATTATGGGCCATTGTTAATACTTAAGAGAATTAGAGCTTGGTCTTAGAGGGCTTGGATTCCTAAGATTAGGCATTTCTAAAAGGCCTTAAGGGGCTTGGATCTAGGGTCATTCCTAGGGTTAAGCATTAAGAAAGAGGTGCAGAAGGAGCCTAGGAGAGGTTTTTATGGAAATTTCCCTTGTGGGACGCATGGCATCAAGTAAAGAGGCCAATTTGCAAGTATAAGTTCAGGGGCAAGTTCAGGGGCAAATTCTAGAGGGATCTAGCCTATGAGAGGTTCTTAGAGAGAGAGAGAGAGAGAGAGTAAAAAATGTGATGGAGAACACACAAGGTAGCTAGCTCTCAATAGAGTTTATAGCTAGATGGAAAACACTTGTAGAACCATCATCTACTATTTGGGACTAACAAGGAGTAATTTTGTGCTAAGACTCTCTAGAGTACCATGAGATCATTGAAGATGATGTTGAAATACATGAGCCCAATTCCTTCGATGGAGAGATTTGATTGTCATACCCATGGTGATCTAGATCTAGAGACAACTTTGGCAAGTATTTAGAACCGCTCCTAGGTCTTTATCATGTTCTCAAAAGCACTACTACCTTCATATCAATATCCACAACCAAGAGTCACTACTAGCACCTTCTAGATACTAGGCTTTGCTTAGCTACTACTTGTTTTCAACCTTTTTGCATATTTTTAGTGCATGTGATGCTTCATTGGGAGGCAGTTAAATGTATCATGAGGTACATGAAGGGTACCAAGGAGATGGGCATCTACTTTGGTAGAGGAGAGATGTGTGTACTTGGGTAGATAGATTCAGACTATGCAGGGCATGTAGATAGCAAGAGATCCACTTCTAGCTATGTGTTCACATGTGCAAGTGGTGCAGTGTCATGGATGTCTCGTGCACAAAAGTGCATTTCTTTGTCTACTATAGAGGCCGAGTAGGTTGTAGCCATAAAGGGTTGCAAGGAGGCTATATGGATTGATTGGCTAGTGGGAGATTTGGGGATTCATACAGGTGTACTGACATTGCCTAATGATTCCATGAGTGATATTTAGCTAGCGCACAAAATCTGGTCTTTCATGCAAAGACCAAACACATTACGGTCAGGTACCCTTTCATCAGGGAGGTACTTGAGGACAAGCACATAGAGCTTGTCAAGGTTCATATGGATTATAACCCTACAAATATGGTGACAAAGAGTCTACCTAATCAGTGGTTTGAGTATTGTCATGTATTGATGGGCATTGGATAGTATGTCCACTGGTTGTTCTCCCTTAAAGGCACATTGGCCTTTAAGTGGGAGGCTATGGGGGTTAAAGGCCACTGTAGCTTAAGCCCAGTTATGTACAATACTCAAACACATATATATATGGATGATATAGAAGATTAGGGTGTTCTGCACCCACCAAAACTTGTGTCGCTCTCTATTCTGGCTTTCCCTCTCTCTCACCCTCTTCTGTTCCACTTCCATTGTTGAGATATCTCAAGTAGTACTTAGTTTCTTAGAGAATATGATAGTACTAAATGGTACTAAATAGCATATAACAATGGCTAAATCATGACAGAAGTACCTAAAACGTATTGTGTAGCATTTGACAGTGTGGTGAATAGCATCTGAGAGTATGAGAATAGTACCTAGAGAGTACAAAATAGTACTAATGAGTAGCATATGACAATGGTGCATAGCATCTGAGAGAATGAGAATAGTACCTACCTCTACCTAGGGAGTACTAAATAGTACTAAGTAGCATATGGCAGTGGTAAATAGCATCTAAGAGTATGAAAGTATGTCCCAAGTGTTTGGTAAAGTTTGTAGTGTTGAGATATCGAGCTCCACTCGTGATGTGCTAGGGTGACCATTGTGCATTTATGTCACTGACTTGTTAGCTATAGATGCGGTTGGTACATTGCCCATGAATAATAGCTGGATCACAGCTATCTTTATGTACTATAGTTAGTGGCTTAGTTAGTATGCCACCTAGGTTAGCTGAGTTTAGTTTGAGACCCACATATAGGGTTCATCTATTCCTTTTGTACTAAGAGAGAGAGAGTTCTTTTTGCTTTCACAACTAAGAAGAGTAAAATTGTTTTCAACCTCCATCTTTGTGTGTATTCTCCCATTATGTATGTGAGAAAGCTGCAAGTGAGACTCCTTACCTCTCTCCCACTCTCTTCACGTATGGTATCAGAGCTCGGTTCGTGGTAAGGAGCTCAAGGAAGCAAACCAAGTTCGTAGTGTCTTGGTAAGAGGATCAGTGTTGCTTTCCTTTTTCGAGTTTGGGAGTAAATCTCTACAGCTAGCACAGCCAGAAAGTGCAAGAGTGCACTCTCTCAAATTGAGACGCCCTTCGCAGCGCACCGAGAGGGTAGTATATGCAACGGGACAGGGCAAAGTCTTGGGTGACATTGTTTTTTATTCGAG
Source organism: Dipteris shenzhenensis (assembly GCF_047967505.1). Lineage (NCBI taxonomy): Eukaryota > Viridiplantae > Streptophyta > Polypodiopsida > Gleicheniales > Dipteridaceae > Dipteris > Dipteris shenzhenensis. The sequence continues at coordinate 44,337,690 of NC_141599.1, forward strand.
GCCATTCGGGGCCCATTTTGGTGGCGGAAGTTTTTCGCAAGCACTCAAAAAGGTGCCCTATTTTGGCTGTGTGACCATTGTTATGCAGGTCGGTGAAAAGTTGCCATGGAATTGCATCATATACCTATGCATAGAGATATTGGGAGTGACAGAATCATTCTTATTGGCTGTTGATGCAAAATCGTCACTAGGAAGTGACTGTGTGGTCAAATACCACTTTCGTCAATTTTGCAGATCTGCCCTTGTGAGACAGAAGTTGTGTTTTTTGTAGTGACAGAATATTTTTGCAGTGTTCTGTAATGGCGTCTAATGCTCTTTCACAGATAGTCACTGAAAAGCTTGACAAGAACAACTTCCAAGCATGGAAGTTTAGAATGATGAATTTCCTTATTATTGGAGCTAAACAAGAACCAGTTATTCCTAATGTTCCCAATCAACAGGAGTTGCAGGCATTTAAAGGATGGCATGAGAGAGCCAGAAAAGTTATGTACTAGCTATCTATCAGTATTTCAGATTCTATGATTGTGCATATTCAGGATGCAACCACGCCGAAGGAGGCATGGGATACTTTGACAAAAATGTACAGCACAAATATGTAAGCCAAGAAAATGCAGCTCAAGCAGGAGTTGCATAATGTGCAGAGAGAACATCAATGACTACCACATGAAGGTGAAGAAGATTACAGATGCACTTGCTTCCATTGGATCACCAGTGGAAGATGATGATTTAGTTTATGTGACCTTGAATGGGAAAGGATTATGCACATTTCCAGACATCCATTGCCATCCGCGAAAAATTTCGTGATTTTGAGGAGTTGATTGCTCTTCTAATTTCTGAAGAGCACAGAAATGGTGGTGCATCTTCTTCAGGAGGAACTTCAAAAGAAACTGTCTTCTACTCAAATGCTGGAAGAGGTAGAGGCAGAGGTAGAGAAAGCTGATCTGGAGGCCATGGCAAAAATCAGAATATGCAACAAATTCAAGAAAACCAGTCCTATGGAGGAGGACGTGGTAACCTTAGAGGCAGGGGGAGCCAAAGCGGTCATGGTGGATGGTAGAGAGGCCAAAATGCAAATAGCAATGTTGAATGCTACTACTATGGTAAAATGGGTCATATGGCTAGAGATTGCTATAAAAAGCAGAATGACATTATGAATGCCAAATTGCAGCAGGGAAATTATGCATCCTCTAGTAGACAGGGTGATGACAGAAATGAGCATGCAGCACATGACCAATTCTGTGACAAGTGCAGAAGAAAGCAATGATGTGTGGTATGTTGACTCAGGTGTGTCAAACCACATGACAGGTCATGCAGAATGGATGCAGGATGATGCAAGGAAAATGGATAGACCAGGATTTGTGGAGACTGGTGATGATATTGCACATCCTATTATGTAGATTGGTAAAATTCCTTTGTCTATGCAGGATGGGAAAAAGAAATACCTGTCTGATGTATTTCATGTCCCGAACATCACCAAGAACCTGGTTTCTATTGGTCAAATGGTTGAGCACGACTTGTAGGTCAGATTTAATCCTCATGGATGCTTTGTTGAGGATATGAAAAATAAAGGTCGCTCGATAGCAAAAGGGAAGAAGAAGGGTAGGAGGTTTACATTGGATGTGGACATGCCTGAATTGAGTGTATCAATGTTTGCACATGGGACGGTGTAGTTGTAGATATTGATATCTGGCATAAATGCATTGGTCATGTTAATGTATAGTGACTTAAATTAATGCAAGCCCAAAATATTGTTGCAGGATTGCCTAAGTTCAAGGTTGCAAAAATGCATAAGGTATGTGAAGCATGTCAATTTGGAAAATAGGCAAGGAAACCATTTCCTAGACATGTTCAAGAGAGTAAGAGGCCATTGGAATTAAGCCACTCTGATGTGTGGACTACTAAAGCTGCATCTATTGGAGGCTGTCATTATTTTGTCACTTTTATTGATGACTACAGCAGAAAAGTTTGGGTGTATTTTATGAAAAAGAAAAGTGAAGTGCTTGGGCTTTTCAAAGCTTTTAAAGCTATGGTTGAAAAAGAAATAGGCTTGCAAATAAAATGCCTAAGGTCAGATGGAGGGGGAGAGTACCTCTCAAATGAGTTTGCAAGGTTCCTACAGGAGCATGGCATAAAGCAGCAATATTCATGTAGTCATACCCCACAGCAAAATGGACTTGCAGAAAGGAAAAACAGGCATATTGGAGAGGTATCTCATGCCATGCTCAACGAAAAAGACCTGCCAGGTTTTTATTGGGCTGAAGCAATTGCTACAGTAGTCTACATAATGAACAGGACTCCCACTATAGCAATACATGGCATGACGCTGGAGGAGAGGTATACTAGTAGGAAACTAGATATTTATCATTTGAAAGTTTTTGGTTGCATTGCCTATGTTCATGTGCCAGATGAGTTGAGATCCAAGTTGGATCCAAAAGCTCAGAAGTGCATCTTTATTGGATATTCTCTACAACAAAAAGGGTATAGATGCTATAATCCTTCTACTCGTAAGTTTATAGTGAGCAGAGATGTTTTTTATGAGATGAGTAGCTGGTATAAAACAATAAATGTGATTGATGATGTAGATGCACAAAATGGTAATGCTACATAGAATTCATAGCAGCAATCACAAAATATTAGTGGACTTGTAGTGTCCTCTAGTAGTGGGTCACATACTTTGCCATGGACAGGCAGATTGAGATTAGGAGAATCTCCTCAAAGCAATGCATATAGTGGTATGCAAGTATCACAAAAAAGAAAAGAGAAAGTAGGTCAGCCCATGGTTGATGTGAATGCAGGTCATTCTTATGTGGATGGTGAATCTAGTGGCTCAGAACAGAGCCTTGATGATGAGTTGGGTATTCCTTCTATTGTTACACATAGAGTAAGGAAGATAAGGAATGTTTTGAGAGCACCTAATAGTGAGCCTATTTTGTGCAAGTCTACCAGAGTCAAGTATCCTATGGATAGGCTGAAATATGATGGATTTACAACCATTCACTATGCCTATATGGTCAAAGTGATACAGCGGTTGGCTGTAAGAATTGAATTACACAATGTGGAAATGGGATTCCTGTAACTACATAGCATACACAGCATTCTGTTCAAGCACACAAAATTTAAAAAATATTATGTAGCGCGTCTATCAAACCGTCTATAAATGCGTCTATATACGCATCTGTTTGTTCGACGAGCGTCTATTTGCGTGTCTATGAAATCGTCTATAAGACCATTTATAAATGCGTCTATACACGCGTTTAACGATGCGTCTGTCTGTTTTTAAATTTTCTAGCAGAGCGTCTATTTACGCGTCTATATGCACATCTATACACACATTTGTCTGCTATATAGACGCACCGTTAGACGTGGGTCTCTAGATGCGCAAATAGACGTGTAAATAGATGCACCTGTAAGTTTTTTTTTTAGTTGAGTAAACGCGTCGCGTCTGTAGGTGCTTTGTCTTGTTGTGTTGGCATGGATGCTTGATGCAAGATGCGATCACTTCTGTCTACAAATGTGTGAGCATATATGCTATGAATGACATAAATTGTGTCTGTGTAGTCAAAATCAAAACTCATGAACTAACCATGTATCTCTGGATATGTGAATCGACATAATGTGCATTAAATTAATTATAAACAAACTCAATAGCACTAGTTTGGTATTTAGATAGTGTCCTTTTTAGAGATTCATGAAAAAAATTGGTATTTGTAGAAGAACATCAGCTATGTTATTGAAAGTTGGAAAACTTCTTTCCATGGGTTTATATAGTTTATAAGAGCATTGATTTCAAGTTAAAAATAGAAATCTGTATAGTTTAACAATTTTGGTATAGATGCATATCCAAATTTTGATACTTTTAGAAAAATATCAAGATTCAAGTGAAGTCCTCCTTTTAATATACATGGAATCTACACTATTCGAAGCTTGTTTCCATGTAAGAAACGTAATAACTTTATGTTAAGTTCATGTTCATAAATTTAAATAAGCCCAAATTGCATGATGCATATTTATCTAAGTTTGTTTGGCAACTCTAGTGCTTGTATTGTTGAGTACATCTCTTTTAATCAAATAAATAAACTACAATTCAAGTGTACCTCAAAGGTTTTATATTCATCTTTGAATAGATACATATATCATGAAAGGGAAATTTCTCCAAATTATATCATTAAAAGTGTTCATGAAATTTCTTAAATTTTAGCTTTGTAAGCCTAAACATTGATAAAAATGAGATATTTCTGTTAGAGCTATATATAGCTTGCCCTAACTCAGCCTAGTCCTCAACTATATATATGCCTATGATCTATGAATAGAGAGAGATCGACACAACTCTTATGTCCGTCTCTCTCCTCTTTCTCTTCCTCTCAATATGGTATCAGAGCCTGGCTACGATCTAGCGTGACTGCACACCATCTTGCACTCAGTATTTGTGTTCCCTTGGATTTAACACATTGGCATATCATGCTTTTACATTCCCACATGAAGAAATAAGATGCTCAATCACATAAAGCAAACTTCTTTAGCTATAGGACTCCATAAAATTTAGATGAAGAGGAGACCCAAAACCCATCGGTCATATCCATAAAAACCAAGAGCACAGGGTCATTGTTGTAAGTGTAGTCAATCTTTAGGGATCAAGATCTTATCTAATCAATGCCAAGTAGAGTCTCAATCTTGTCATTAAGAGTAAGTTAGCCCAATCTATATGCTTTTGCAGTGATAATTATATGCGTTCAATAGACCAGGAAGTTGATTGAGAAAATCACTTGGACAAAAGGTTATCTATCATATGAAAGCAATTTTTGATTTCTATTAGGTCATCAGTGAAAACAAGAGTTTAGTGCTTCATCACTTGTGGTTTCATGCTGCATTTGCAAAAGTAAAAGCCAATGATGCTTCACATATATTAAGCTAGTTTTTATTTAGTGCATCCTTTACTGACAGTTTCTTATTTGGTTCATCGCTTGTTGAGTCTTTGTGTAAGTGCTTTGCTACTCAACATTCATAGAGCGTCCTTCAACCAAAGAGCTCTATCTCAATATCTATACTTCGGGTGCCTTACAAAACTTGATTGTTTTTCAGCAATCACTATGACATACATCTATGTGTTGGAGCTTTTCTTTGCCTGTTGGTATAAAGATAAACCAACTTTCTTTAATGTTATACATGATTGGGAACCATGATATCATCGTAGTTCAGTACAATGTCTTGTTCTTGATATTCTACTTGAAAGGTTATGTTATTTGCAGTATTCCACTACATTCATATGCTTGGTGCTTTATTCACAATGATAATACATGTATTATTATGTTTTGCTAGCAAGTTTAGCTACAGCTTCAAGTTTCCATAAATCTTGGTTAAAGACACTTGCCAAATATTCTATATCAAGCTTTACTTTCAACATGAGCTGATTGATTCAAAGGAGCTTCCAAAATATTTTGTATTGTTTTGAAGGCTAGATTTTCTTCGATTATCTTATCATTTACTTTTGATTTCCTAAATGTTTTATGTTATTTTGAAGGTGAGAGTTACTTTCGATTATCTTATGATTTTAAAAGCAGGTTCTCTTTCATCTTTGTTAATCAAGCATGTCTATAGGCCATCCATTGTATTTGATTTGGAGTAGGCTAAATATCATGTAGGTATGCTTGATATGCAAAAGAAAATGTCGATCTTATGTTTCTTTCTCTCTTATAAGCTAACATCTTGCTTGATATTGGCTGTAAGTGGGTTTATAAGGTGAAGCACAATGCAGATGGTTCTGTGAGCAAATACAAGGCAAGATTAGTTGTCAAGGGGTATGCATATACATATGGCATTGATTATGAAGAAACATTCAGTCCGGTTGCAAGCATGGCAACTGTAAGAGCAGTCATTGCTATGGCTGCATCGAAGGGATGGTCTTTACATCAGATGGATGTAAAGAATGCTTTCTTGCATGGTGATTTGCAAGAAGAGGTCTATATGGAGCAACCACTAGGTTATGTGCATGCTATTCATCCTGAGTTTGTTTGCAGGTTGAAGAAAGCCTTGTATGGCTTACAAGCACCCTGAGCATGGTCTGACAAGATAGGACAGTATCTTGTCACTATTGGTTTTTAGATTTCCACGGCAGATTTCTCACTTTGTGAGAAAAACAGAGAAAGGTATTATGTTGCTTGTCATTTATGTTCATGATTTGATCATCACAGGTGATAGTGATGAAGATATCCTTCATGTGAAAATGCTATTGAAGCAGAAGTTTGAGATGAAGGATTTGGGAGAGCTACGTTACTTCTTGGACATTGAGGTGATTAGATCCACAAGTGGGATATGGCTTTTGCAGAGGCAGTATGGATAGGACATGCTATCCAAATATGGGACGATAGGCTATAAGCTTATTTCAGTTCATTTGGAGCAAAATGTAAAGCTGAATTCAGATGCAAGTGAGCTTCTAGAAGACCCTACTATGTACAGACGCATAGTAGGAAGTTTGATTTATATGACTTTTACCATGCCAAATTTTAGCTATGCTATTGGGTTGGTAAGTCAGTTTATGGAGGCTCTAAGGAAATTGCATTTAGATGCAGCTAGACACACACTGAGGTATGTGAAGTCCACATTGTAGTATGGACTATTTTATGAGACTGGGGTTCAGATACAGTTGCATGGATACACTAATGCTGATTGGGCTAGTAGTATTTCTGATAGACGATCTACTAGTGGATATGTGTTTTCTTTTGGGAGTGCTACAGTCACTTGGAGCAGCAAGAAACAGCCTATAGTTGCCTTGTCAAGCACATAGGCTGAATACAGGGATGCAACAATGGCTGCATGTGAGGCAGCTTGGTTGCATAAGCTGCTTTATGATATGCATCAGTCTACAGATGGGCCGGTAGTCATTTATTGTGACAATATGAGCAGTATACACTTGGCAAATAACCCAGTCTATCATGCTAGAACAAAGCACATTGAGGTGCATTACCACTATGTGTAGGAGAAGGTTCTACTAGGTTTTATTGATCTAGCTTATGTCAACACAGAGGATCAGGTAGCTGACATATTCATGAAGGCATTGGGTGCAAAGAAGCTACACAAGTTCAGAGACCTGCTTGGTGTGCAGGAATTGGGATTGAGCTCAAGGGGGAGTGTTGAGATATTGAGCTCCACTCGTGATATGCCAAGGTGACTGTTGTGCATTTATGTCACTGACTTGTTAGCTACTGATGCAGTTGGTACATCGCCCATGAATAATAGCTAGATGACAGCTATCTTTATGTACTCTAGTTAGTGGTTCAGTTAGTATGCCACCTAGGTTAGCTGAGTTTGGTTTGAGACCCACATATAGAATTCAACATCTATTCCTTTTGTACTAAGAGAGAGAGTTCTTTGGCTTTCACAACTAAGAAGAGGAAAAATATTTTCAGCCTCCACCTTTGTGTATATTCCCCCATTGTGTATGTGAGAAAGCTGTAAGTGACACTCCTTACATCTCTCCCACTCTCTTCACATGTAGTTGAGTCAAGTTTCTAGCTACAAATGAGGGTTGAGGACCTTATCAAAGGGTTAGATTTTTTGTATGATTGTTATGAGGGTCACAGTTCCATCTATACGAGGATGCCATGATTGTGCACTCAGTTGTATGGGTGGCTCACTAATTAAGCACTTGCACTACACTTTTTTAATGACTTTGTGTTTGTATCATGTTTATCCATTTGCTATAATGATAAGTGCCGGCACATATGGGGTATAATAAATTGTATTTGGGCACCGAAGCAACTATTTCATCATTGGGTATATGTTTATGGGTGGTCAATGTGAAGGGGTTCCATCATGCTGTAATGAGCCAATTTATATGCACCACGTGATTTGATAGCTTAGTGTCAAAATTGATGATTATGGAATTCATGTTATTTATTTGGAGTTCTATTTGTTAATTTTTGGATAAGACACCATAAGGTTGTAGAGGATGTTGTGTTGAGTATTTTTTATTTTTGGGTCACTCTGATCCAAGGTACCTATGAAAAGTAATCAAGTTTTCCAATTTTACAAATTTGTGTGGCTATATCTACCTTAGGTTATACATTGGGGGTTTGAACTCCAGTCTCATAAAATAGCCCATACTGCAATGTGGACTTCACATACCTCAGTATGCATCTAGCCACATCCAAATGCGGTTTCCTTCGAGCCTGCATAAACTGACTTACCAACCCAACACCATAGCTCAAATCTAGCCTGGCAATAGTCATATTAATCAAACTTCCTAGTATGCATCTGTACATAGTAGGGTCTTCCAAAAGCTCACCTGCATCTGTGCTCAGCTTCACATTCTGCTCCAAAGGAACTGAGATAGGCTTATAGCCTATCATCCCATATTTGGACAACATGTCCAATCCATACTGCCTCTGCAAGAGCCATATCCCACTTGTGGATCTAATCACCTCAATGCCCAAGAAGTAACACAACTCTTCCAAATCCTTCATCTCAAACTTTTCACATGAAGGATATCTTCATCACTATCACCTTTAATGATCAAATCATCAACATAAATGACAAGCAGCATAATGCCTTTCTCTGTTTTTCTCACATAAAGTGAAATCTGCCTTAGAAATCTGAAAGCCAATAGTGACAAGATATTGTCCTGTCTTGTCAGACCATCCTCTGGGTGCTTGCTTCAAGCCATACAAGGCTTTCTTCAACCTGCAAACAAACTCAAGATGAACAGCGTGAACATAACCTCGATACAGACCTCTTCTTGCAAATCACCAATGCAAGAAAGCATTCTTTATATCCATCTGATGTAAATACCATCCCTTTTATGCAGCCATAGCAATGACTGTTCTTATGGTTGCCATCCTTGCAACCGCACAGAATGCTTCTTCATAATCAATGCCATATGTCTGTGCATACCCCTTGACAACTAATCTTGCCTTGTATCTGTTCACAGAACCATCTGCATTGTGCTTCACTTTATAAACCCACTTTCAGCCAATTGCATTCTTGTCTTTAGGCAAAGGCACCAATTTCCATGTAGCATATGCTTCCAAGGCATCCATTTCTTCATCCATGGCTTTCTCCCATTTTTCTTTTCCCATGGCTTGCTCAAAAGAAGTGGATTCTGGTTCATGTATCACTTTGACCATATAGGCATAGTGAATGGCTATAAATCCATCATATTTTAGCCTATCCATAGCATACCTAGCTTTGGTAGACCTGCACAAAATAGGCTCACTACCAAGTGCACTCAAAACATCCCTTGTCTTCCTTACTCTAGGTGTAACAATAGAAGGAATCCCCAACTCATCATCAAGGCTCTGTTTTGAACCATTGGATTCACCATCCACATAAGAGTGACCTGCATTCACATCAACCATGGGCTGATCTACTTTCTCTTTTCCTTTTCGTGATACTTGCATACCATTTTTTGCATTCCTTTAAGGATATCCCCTTGATCTCAATCTGCCTATCCATGGCGAAGTATGTGAACCACTGCTAGAGGACACTACAGGTCCACTAATATTTTGTGATTTTTGCTATGAATTCTGCGCAGCATTACCATTTTGTACATCTACATCATCAATCACATTTACTGGTTTATACCAGCTGCTCATCTCAACTTATGAGTAGTAAGAATTATAGCATCTATACCCTTTCTGCTGTAGAGAATAACCAATAAAGATGCTCTTCTTAGCTTTTGGATCCAAACTTGGATCTCAACTCATCTGGCACATGAACACAGGCAATGCAACCAAAAACTTTCAAATGAGAAATATCTGGTTTCCTACCAGTATACTCCTCTGGTGTCATGCCATGTATTGCCGCAGTGGGAGTCTTATTCATTATGTAGACTACTGTAGCAACTGCTTCACCCAATAATAATCTGGTAGGTCTTTTTCGTTGAGCATGGCACGAGATACCTCTCCAATATGCCTGTTTTTCCATTCTGCAAGTCCATTTTGTTGTGGGGTATGACTGCATGAATATTGTTGCTTTATGCCATGCTCCTGTAGGAAACTTGTAAACTCATTTGAGAGGTACTCTCCCCCTCCATCTGACCTTAGGCATTTTATTTGCAGGCCTGTTTCTTTTTCAACCATAACTTTAAAAGCTTTGAAATGCCCAAACACTTGAATTTTCTTTTTCATAAAATACACCCAAACTTTTCTGATGTAGTCATTAATAAAAGTGACAAAATAATGATAGCCTCCATTAGATGTAGCTTTAGTAGTCCACACATCTGAGTGGATTAATTCCAATAGCCTCTTACTCTCTTGAACATGTCTAGGAAATGGTTTCGTTGCCTATTTTCCAAATTGATAGGCTTCACATATCTTATGCATTTCTGCAACCTTGAACTTAGGCAATCCTACAACATTATTTTGGGCCTGCATTAATTTAAGTCACTATACATTAACATGACCAATGTGTTTATGCCAGATATCAATATCTGCAACTACACCGGTCCCATGTGCCAACATTCCTACACTCAATTCAAGAATGTTCGCATCCAACGTAAACATCCTGCCCTTCTTCTTCCCTTTTGCTATCAAGCAACCTTTATTTTTCATATCCTCAACAAAGCATCCATGAGGATTAAATCTGACCTACAAGCCCTACTCAACCATTTGACCAATAGAAACCAAGTTCTTCGTGATATTCGGGACATGAAATACATCAAACAAGTATTTATTTTTTCCATCCTACATAGACAAAGGAATTTTACCAATATGCACACTAGGATGTGCAGTATCATCACCATGACAAAAACATGTGTGCCTCAGGATCTATGGAGCGCTCTAAGGTGGATGGAACCTATGTGGAAACATGATGAAGAGAGTGCTCATGACATGTATCTCAAGTCAATTAGGTTCCAAGATAGATTAGCTTGGACTCATAAAGAGAATCTTGAGATAGTGCAAAGTGCTTGATTGATATTACTTCAAATGAACCTCCCTTTTATAGGTGAGGGTACTTACATCCATATGCTTGCTCACATGTGGGATATGTCCTCCATGCCATGTGGTAGCTTGTCCTTTGCTCATACCTTTTCTCTACATGTGCTCATGGCACCACAACTCTCAACACCTCCCCTTGGTGCCATAACCCTTTGGCTACTGCAAGGTGGTCAGATGTGAGTTACAAATCCATCACCTCCCCTTAGTGCTTGCATTGCTACTTAAGGTGGTCAAGTGTGGTTTTTACATGTCAATACCTCCCCTGGGTGCTTTCATAGCTACTCTCAGGTGGTCAGGGTTGATTACAAACATATAGGCAAGGTTGGCAAAGTTTTTGCTCTTCAATACATGTTGTTATTATCATTCTACTCATGGCTTGATGATGACTCCACGTAGTTGACTTGTTGGTTCTTCAATCTGCAAACTTCTTCCTTGTGTAGCTTCCTATATGATGCTTTGTTCTTCCATGTGCCTTGATGCTTTGTGTGTGGATGCCATGCTTTCTGCTATGGTCATCTCATGCACTTGTGCTTTTGGCATGCTTTGTACATTCATGCGTTGCTTTTTCATTTGTTGCAAAGGTCTTACCAATTAATTTCTTTCAATATTGGCAGTGTCTAATTGCATACAATGATTCTGATTTGACAGGTGCATAGAGCTCAAAAAGACGATCACTTTTCCTTTTTGGAGCGTGTCCAGATTCCTCCTGGATTGCAAGTTATGGCTTGTTGAAGGTTTTGTGAAGAAGAGGAGCATTGATGATGTGGCACAGGGATTCACATGCCGAATTCCATACTGTGCTTAGCAGGGGTTGTGTGCTTAGAAGGCACTGCTGACTGTGCATGTTGATGTGGCTTAACTAACCCTAACTCTAACTTAACCATGGTTGCCCATTTCTGCACTTGTCACAAAATTGGTCATGTGTTGCACCATAAACAGATGCTCATTTCTGTCATCACCTTGTCTACTAGAGGATGCATAATTGCCTTACTGCAATTTTCCAGTCATGATGTCATTCTGCTTTTTATAACAGTCTTTAACCATATGACCCATTTTACCACAGTAGTAGCATTCAACATTGTTGTTTGCATTTTGGCCTCTCTACCATCCACCACGACCTCTTTGGCTTCCCCTACCTCTAAAGTTACCAGGTCCTCCTTCATAGGACTGGTTTTCTTGAATTTGCTACATATTCTGATTTCTATCACGTCCTCCAAATTGGCCTGCTCTACCTCTGCCTCTACCTCTTCTAGCATTTGAGTAGAAGACTGCTTCTTTTGAAGTTCCTCCTGAAGAAGATGCACCACCATTTCTCTACCCTTTAGAAATTAGAAGAGCAATCAACTCCTCAAAATCAAGAAAATTCTCACAGACAGTAATGGATGTCCAGAACTGTGCATAATCCTTTCCTAGACCATTCAAGGTCACAGAAACTAAATCATCATCTTCCATTGGCAACCCAATAGAAGCAAGTGCATTTGCAATCTTCTTCACCTTCATGTGGTAGTCATTGATGCTCGTATTTTCTCTCTGCACATTATGCAACTCCTACTTGAGCTGCATTTTCCTAGCTTGTGTATTTGTGCTATACATTTTTGTCAAAGTATCCCATGCCTCCTTCGGCGTGCTTACATCTTGAATATGCACAATCATAGAATCTGAAATATGGATAGACAGCCAGCACATAACTTCTCTAGTTCTCTCATGCCAGCCTTTAAATGCCTGCAACTCCTGTTGATGATTGGGAACATTAGGAATAATTGGTACTTGTTCAACTCCAGTAATGAACTCCCAATAGCCTTTTCCCAAAAGGAAATTCGTCATTCTAAACTTTCATGCTTGGAAGTTGTTCTTGTCAAGCTTTTCAGTGATAGTTTGTGAAAGAGCATCAGATGCCATTACAAAACACTACAAAATATTCTATCACTGTAAAAAAACACAACTTCTGCCTCACAAGGGCAAATCTGCAAAACTGGCAAGAGTGGTATTTGACCACACAGTCACTTCCTAGTGACGATTATGCATCAACAGGCAATAAGAATGATTTTGTCACTCCCAATATCTCTGCACACAGGCATACGATGTAATTTCTATGATAACTTTTCACCAACCTGCAGAACAGTGGTCGTACAGCAAAAACAGGACAGCAAAAACAGGGCACTTTCTTGAGTGCCTGTAGAAAACTTCCGCCACTAAAATGGGCCCCAAAATGGTCTTGAATCAAAAAAATGATTTCCCCAAGGGCTTTACCCTTGCCCATAGCATATACTGCCCTCTCGCCACACCATGAGGGGCATCCCAATCTGAGACAGCAGTGCACTCTTGCACTTTCTGGCTGTGCTACTTGCAGAGATTTGCTCCCAACCTCGAAAAAAAAGGAAAGCAACACTGATCCTCTTACTAGGACACCACGAATTGGGTTTGCTTTCTTAAGCTCCTTACCACGAACCAAGCTCTGATACCATGTGAAGAGAGTGGGAGAGAAGGAAGGAGTCTCACTTGCAGCTTTCTCACGTATACAATGGGGGAATATACACAAACGTGGAGGCTGAAAATAGTTTTCCTCTTCTTAGTTGTGAAAGCCAAAATAACTCTAAGTACAAAAGAATAGGTGAACCCTATATGTGGGTCTCAAACCAAACTTAGCTAACTAAGGTGGCATACTAACTGAGCCACTAACTAGAGTACATAAAGATAGCTGTCATCTAGCTATTATTCATGGGCGGTGTACTAACCACATCTGCAACTAACAAGTCGGTGACATAAATGCACAACAGTCACCCTAGCATATCACGAGTGGAGCTCGATATCTCAATAAGAATTGCTCCTTAACATCAGTGATGATCTTCTTGTCAGTAATTATGTATGATTGTCTCATGGAAAATCAACTTGAAGGGTTGCAAACCATCAAATAAACTACACATGTTATGTAGTCTTTTGGAGCCACCAATTTTGAGTTTTGTTTCTCTATTTCAATGATGAGAGGTCACTTTCAAGCATGTTGATGAAATATAAAGGTTGTGGGTTCATCCTTATTGTGTTTTGAGTTTAAGGGTTGTTATAGCAGTCCCTCAGTTTCTCTTATCCATTGATTTGGAGCCCCTAGTGAGGAGTTTCCTTAGGAAAATCCTATGATTGAGGAGAGGTGCTCACATCACGTATGTAGTTGTTGTTGCAAGAGCAATATGGACCAAGATTTTTCCAAGTTTATTGATTCCCTAATGAGGATGCTTCTCAATTCATCAAAGACCTGGAGTTCACAGTGTTGCTAAAAGGCAAAGATAGAACAAGATTTCTATTGCAAGTCCTAAGCTATTGTCTGCAAGGTGAATCAAGGATATGGTTTTAGAGTTTCATTCAAGGTGTGTAGGGAACCCAAAATGTGGTAATGAATATCATGAGGTAAGAGCTACTTTTTTAGCCCAATATCCATGTGCAAGGGATCCCAATCAGATTTGGAAGCAACTACCTGCAACCAAGCACCCAATCAGAAAGTGGATCACTATCTGAACTACTTTGCTGAGCTATGTTAGGAATGGAGGGCTTCTATAAGTCCATAATTCCCACCTAAAGTGCTTCAAATTGAGAGATTATTTCTAGACTCATGTGAGCTCTCAAGTTGAAGGTAAAGTTGTGCAAGGGATCCCAATCAGATTTGGAAGGAGTTGTGCAACTACCTGCAAGCCCCCAATTAGAAAGTGGACCAGTATCTAAACTACTTTGTTGATCTATGGTAGGAATGGAGGGCTTCTATAAGTCCATAAGTCCCACCTAAAGTGCTTTAGATTGAGAGATTATTTCTAGACTCATTCTAGCTCTCAAGTTGAAGGTGGAGTTGAAGAAGCCTTATCAATTTGATGTAGTTATTAAAATTGCACATGCTAAGGAGTTGATTAATATGCCCAGCTTACATGGAAAGTGATCTTATGCATCAAATCCTATGGGTCCATGTTGCCTTATGCATTGTGCAGTGGTTCTTCTATTAACATTTTATTTCCAAAAGGTAAGGATGAGGATTTCTTATCATCTTTGGTGATATGAGATGCAATTCCATTTAGCAAGGATAAGGGCATGTTAGGATCTGAGTGCGTGGTTGAGAAAGCATGCCAAGCCAATAGTGAAAAAGTAGAGCAAAGTGTCCCTAAGTCCATGGATGAAAATGAGAAAGAATTAGAGTCAGACACTCACCTTAATGTGATCCAAGATTCATGTACATCACAATATGCTTTTGTTGGGGATGATGATTATTTACTAGAAGGTCATAAAAAGATCTTTTAAGATGTAGCAAAATTTAAGATTGTTGATGTAGAGGAACTTATTGAAGAAGAACCAGAAATGCATGCTAAAAATAAGCCAGATGTTGATGTTAATAAGAAGAGGAGTAGCCATTGGTCTACATTTTAAAACAAGAAGAAGACCATTCATTGATGGATACAAAATTGTATGATGGACAAGTAGATGCTTGGGATGCATTCAAGCAGCTATTACATGAGTTAGAGATACTAATTTATGAGAAGAAATTCCCATAGATGCTAAAGGCCAACAATGGGGTGGGCATGAGCCATATAAATCCCATATAGATGAAGAGGTAGTGCTAGTGCAAACAAGGTGAAAGGATGATAATGAAGGGCAAGAGTGCATTGAGGCCTGAGGCCTTCTCACTCTATATTTACAATGGTGGGAATATCTCCATTAGCTCCTTTAATGGAGAATAATGGGCCTTTGGTAGTACCAATTAATTTGTAGGGTTTCATGTATCTCAATATCCTATAACTCAAGTTGTTGTACCAAAACCTATGCTAGACCAACAAACTATACCCTTTGCATAGCAAATAGTGGAAAACCAACCAATAAGACACCCATCTATGGGATTTCAATAAACTCTTGGTATTATGGATAAAATTGTCTAAGGAAAAAGGCATTAATATGTGTGTGTGTTTGTATATGTGGCAATAGTATAATAAAATATGGTGTGCATAGGGCCCAAGCTTGAGGTGGCAAGGCATGACCATGTGCCACCCTTCCACGTAAGAGGACCCATAAAGTGTGTTGTACATAATCCATGGTAGTAATATTATAAAATGTAAGGTGGCATGGCTCCTCCATGTGCCACCCCTCCACCTAGGCTACATTTAGTGAGTTATGGCTCAAAGTCCATGGGAGAAGTAATATAAAATAGGTGGAGATGGATATTATATTGGGTTATTCCCTCCATATAGGATAGGCCCATGTGGGGGAGGTATAGAAGGTCCAAGAGAGCAAGTTAAATAATGGGGAAAGTAGGATGAGGTGGCAAGATTTCTTGTGCCAACCCTCCACTTGTCCTCCTAGAGGTTTGAACATATTATAAAATTGGGAAGAGACCAAGGGAGTATCATAGACTTGAGATATGGGGCTTGATTTATGTGGAAAATTGAGGCAAAGGGTTGTCGCACACAATTGAGAGTGCGTAACTGCCTAGCCCACATGGGAGACTTTTCCACACACACCATGCATGTGGGAGGATGCATTAATTGGGAGAGACCCCCTCTTTTGGCTATAAAAGGAGGGGGCTATTCCTTGATGAGACACGCTCATTCTTGTAAAGCCGCCTAGCTAGTACTTTGATATTTCCCTCTCATCCTTTCTTTTAAATAAAGTATGGTCTTCTTCCCTTGATGTCTCCATCTTTACATTCCTCCTCCTATCATGTACATGCTTCTCTTCCCCCTCTCCCTTTCCCCTTGTGTCATAGTCTCCCTCTTCATTCCCTCCCCTTCTAATTCCTTTTCCCCTCCCATGATAATGTTTCACCCTCATGATCTCCATTCCTCTATGGCCCCCGAGCATCACCATGCTTAGCCTCTAGCCTCTGGTCCTGATTTCTTTTCCAGCTAATAGAAATGGTGTGGCTACTAGGATCAAAATCTCCATGGCTAGTGGCAAATCTTCTGCTCGTACCAGTCGCATCTGCTAAATTGTACCATCTGTGCTCCTTCTAAGCTACTAAGTGCGCATTCGATTCGCGCGTCTACTGTGTTCACCCGCGCGATAGTTTTTTGGGCTCCTGCGTCTTCTAGTCGCAGACAGTTTTCTCGCTTCACGCGTCTACCGTGTTCACCCGCGCGATAGTTTTTTGGGCTGCTGCGTCTTCTGGTCATGGATAGTTTTCTCGCTTCGCGCGTCTACTGTGTTCACCCATGCGATAGTTTTCTGGGCTGCTACATCTTCTGGTCGTGGACAATTCCTCTGAGTTTCTACAAAATTGTAACAGCAGATCCCGCACCCCCCTCTCTCTTCTCTTCTTCTCCTCCTTCTCTTTCTCTTCTCCTTCTCCTCTCCTCTCCTCTCTTTTTATTAAAGAGTAGTATTTGAACCCAAGACCTCCCCCTTCACAAAGAGATTTATCATTGGGCCAACAAGTTGGAAGTGATGAAAATGTAATGATTTTTGTTTATATATTGAAATCTCGGGAACTGTAACTCTCTAACCGTGGGGAGTTTGCTCTTGCTGTAAAAAGCAAAAGTACTTCATTTCATGTGCTCTATTCACATCTCCTGCTAGATTGTCGATTCAAAACTTCTCCAAGTTCACTTCACGGACGCATGCCACACGAGGAGGGTGGATATTTATGTCACTTCTCGACGCGTTTAAGGATTTCCTGGTGACGATTTTGCATCAACAAGAAATAAGGATGATTCTGTAACTCCTAGTAACTCTGCGCACCACTGACTTTGGAAGATCATCAGGAAGGTCCTCAAGGACATTGCTCAAAAGAAGGATGCCAGACCGCACACCCCTTGAAGAAATAGCATGGCGACTACAAGAACTGGAAGAAGCTGAAGGTGATGTGCAAGCTCTCCAACTGTTGACATTTGTCATGAAACTAGTAAAGTGATTTTCAAAGAGTGAGAACTATTATAGGAGGTTGTCCTTCTTGGTTGTTTAGTGGTTCTATGTACGTTAGTGGTAGCTAACCCTTCTCTCTTTTGCTAGCAAGACCATGGTTTGTAGCCTCTTGTGCTATACAAAATTGGGGTACTTTGTAGTTTAGAGACCATGTAAACCATAGTGCATATGCTCTGATGTGTGTCCATGTAGCATAAGGTATTTTGAGAGCATCCCCCAATAGGATAGACTTCCAATTTATAGGTTCCCCTATTCTTACTTGCACATATTTCCAAAGTTTTCTTGCTCTAGGGAAAGCTATGAAGAGATGGAAGATGTCTTCCTCAGTATTCACACAGTATTTGCATGTGCCATATCCCTTACCAATGCTGAGACTTCTATAGTTGGTCCAAATTGCCTTATGTAAAGTTAACCATCAAAGTGTAGACATTTTCTTTCATTATCAGAGCTATTCCACCTAAAGTTTAGTTTGGCAACAATCTTTTCTATACCTTCAGATGGTGTGGGTAGAGGTAAGAGAGATGAGCTGAACCCATCCAAACTCTCTAGTGTAATTAAGAATTCTATCCCCGTTCCAAGTGATGTCCCCATCCCACAATTGGATTCTTCCCATAATCAGCTCTTGGTCTGCATTATGCAATCTGAATTTTCTTCTTATCTCCAACCAATTCTTCCATCTAATATTAGTCTTGTCCCATAGGTCCCCCCAACAAGAAATCCCCTTCTTCACCAAGTGCCATGCTCCCAGAAAGTCATTGTCAGTTAGTTGTTGTTTTGTAAAGAAGGTAGATACCCATATGGAATCTAAAGTCATGAAGCTTCCTTTCCCAGAGAGAGTGATGTGGCATTTAATCTATTCAAAGCCCCCCCATAGGGATTTCCACAGCTGGCTCCCTTTGGTAGTGCAAGGTTCTAGGTTCCCAATGGCTGCTACTGCTAATAAGGGATAGTCCTTCCATCTAGGAGCTCTGAGAGGTCTGACATGTTTGAAGTTCCTGAGAATAAGGTTAGCCCAATCACTTTCAAGATTAATGATGGCTTTAATTATGCATGTAGCTGCTAATTTGTATGCTGCCAGTTGGATATTTATGACACATAGTCCTCCTTCCGTTCTTGGTCTAGTGCAAAATTCCCATTTAACTTTGGCTATCCTTCTTCTGGTGTCACTCCCACCCCATAAGATCACTCCCACCCCATAAGGAGGATCTGTAGATCCTTATGAAATTTTATAACCCTATTCTGGAGGGACACCATCAAGAGAGATAAAAAATGGCAATTGGATAAGTACAGTGATTTAGCAGTACCCTTCTCCCTGCCAGCTTTTCCTACACTCCCTTGATACTGTTTTTTTGTTTTTTGAACTTTTCTAGGAACCACTCCCATCTATCTTTCATCTTGACATTGAATCCCATAGGGGGTACCTACTAGTAGCCTAAATATCTACCCATTATGAATCTTCTTGCATCCAAGATGGTCTAAAAGGTTTAGGTTAATAATGCATAACCTATTTTGGAGTGGTTTATTCTTGACCCAGCTGCATTGCAGGATATGTCCATGCATTCCATAGCTCTTTGTATGTCTACATCTGTGTTTCTGATTGTTAGGGCAATATCATCTGCAAATTGCTGGTTCACCAACTGCTTTCCTGAGGGGAGTTATATACCATTTATTTATCCTACAGTTACTTGTTCTTTTATCAGGCATCCTAAGGCATCAGCAACTATAGCAAATAAGAGGGGAGCTAGATGGCATCCTTGTTTGATGGACCTTCTCAACATAAAGCTCTAAGACATCTCACCAATCACACACACCTTTGCAGAGGAATTTGATAGTAGCAGAGCTACATAGGAGGTAAATTTCTTTCCCACCCAATCCCAAGCTGTAAAGTGACTGTAGCAGAAAGTCCCAATTCAGCCTATCATATGCCTTATCAAAGTCTATTTTTATAAGACATATCTCTTTATTGCTTTCTTTAGCATGAGTGCACCCTTCCCATAAGTTGATGATTGCCTCTAATAAATGCCTGTTCTTGATGAATCTTTTCTATTCCTCTAGAATCCACTTGTCCATATTGTGTCTCAGTCTCAGAGCAATTGCTTTAGCATATATCTTATAGGAACATTTTAGCATAGTGAGGGGCCTCCAATTTTTTAAGACTGTCTTGTCCCCTTCCTTTGGTATAAGTTTAATGACCCCTCCATTTAAATGCTCTGGGAGCAGCCCCTGTTTAACACTCCCTCCAAATAGCCAGTAATAAGGAGGGGCCAATAGTGTCCCAAAAGACTTTGTAGAATTTAGCACAAGTAGCCCATCTTCCCAAGGTGTTTTGCCATCATCCATTGCAAACACAGCCGCTTTAAGTTCTTAAAGGGATAGGTTAATTTCCAATTGATTTCTATCTAGGTTAGATACAGAGGATTGTCTAGTTGCATGGCACCTATTTCTAGCCTCTAGAACCTTGTTGTCTATTAAGTCCACTGTGCTTAAAAGGTTTTTGAAGTGATTGACTATGATCTCCATATTTTCTATTTTTGATTTAGCCAACTCCTCATCCTCCTTTTGTAAACAAGGGATTTCCTCATGCTTCCTCTTTTTTCTGATCCTTTTGAAATTCTCCTTAGTTGATCTGTCTATCTTACCTGCCCACCATTCCCTAAAGTAGACCTTGGCATTATGTAGCTTGACCTATTCTTGTACTCTAACCTCTTTTCTTTTGATCAATAATTGATGTTGGACATTAATATCATTGCTTCTAGCTCTTTGTTCAAGATCCTCAATATCCTTCTTAAACTTGTCCATTCTACTTGCTCTAATGGCTGCTTTATTCTTTCTGGCTTCCTTTAGGATTGTCTGGACCCTTTCAATAGCATCCTTTCAACCTTGGGACAAAGAGCCAGCTGCTGTAAAAGACAAGTGCCAACTCTCTATGATCTATCTTTGACTTGTTTGAAGCTTGAACAAGAAAGGATCAGCCGTAAACCAAGAATTTCCTTTCTTCCCAAGTCCCAAATCTATATAAGATAACATAGACTTGTGGTCTGATAAGGTGAGGGATGAAAAGGTGGATTGCTTAACTTCTAGGGCAAGCTTGGTCAATCAGAGATTGAGCAATATAGACTCTATCTAGCCTGGCTTCTCTCCTCAAATTACCTACCTGTCTATTGCTCCAAGTGTAGATGCTGGGAGTCCCAATGTCTACCACTTGTAGATTTTCTTTGAGATCTTCGCATATTTGATGTTCAAAACCCCTGAGTACTGATCCCTTCTGCATCCATCTGTCTTTAATGTTCTCAACCATATTTAAGTCCCCCATAATAATACAATCACTTCCTAGATTCAACATTGAGTCCTAAGTGATTCTTCTTTCCATAGAGCCTGTTGGGGCATAAACTCAAACAACTATGAAGAAAAAACTTTTCATTATGCATATTCTAAAGAAAGCCATCTGTGGTTTGGTTCCTGCTTGCACCTGATGACACAGTCCTTGTAGTGAGACAATATCCCAATTGCAGTGCCACCCCTTCCTTCATCATGACTTGTGAAATACCAAATTCTTCTACTGTCTACCCTTTTTAGCCTATTATCTAGGGTGTCATTTAGAACTTTCACCTCTTGTAATGTTGGAGATAGAGAACTTTCAAGCCCTCTTGGTTTCCAACCTCACCATAATCGCACCGCATGGCTCCATGATTGTGGTTGATGTAACATTCCCTTCCCCTTAAGAATGGTTTACGTCCTCAAAAACAAAATTGGGAAACCTTCTCTGGAGATTGCCTATCCTTTCCCATGTTGAACTCTCTTTAGATCTATCTTTCGACTTAACCAGACATTCTCGCCATATTGTGTTCGTGTTCTTTTTTCTTTTCTATCTATGCCATCGGTGTCTGAGTTCTCAGAAAACTGTGCCTCATTTATTCTGGCATTGCCCGTCTTCCCGGCTCATGTGGTAAAGATGTAGGTTCAATGAGTTCAACTAGGACTTCATTTCCAATGAGAATATCATCATCATCTCCTAACTTTCTTTTTAGCCTACTAACATGAAAAACTAGATGTACTCTACATCCCTCAGGTAATGCTAATTTGTAAGCAAGTTCTCTAATCCTTTGAAGTATTTTAAATGGTCCACAATACCTAGGAGACAACTTTTGACATTTACCTGTCATTAGAGATTTTGAAGATTCAGGTACCTTAAGGTAGAATTTCTCATTTATTTCAAACTCCAAGTTTCTACAGTGGGGGTTTGCATAACTTTGTGCTCTATCCTGAGCTCTTCTTATGCTATCTTTAGCTAACTTAATCATTTGATTCATATCCTCCAGAAAGTATTTGGCCACTTGAACCTTCTTTTTTTTTAGTCCCACTATCATTGGGGCTCTTGGTTGAAATCTATACATCATCATGAATTGACTAAAACCTGTAGCTAAATGTTTGGCACTATTCTATGCAAATTATAATATGGGTAGACACTATTGCCAATTACTTTGCTGTTTACTTACATATGCTCGAAGCAAATCCTCAATGATCCGATTGACCCTTTCAGTTTGACCATCATTCTATGGATGATCCGTTGTGCTCATATTCAATGAAGTTTCTAATCTCTTAAACACATCCCTCTAAAGATGGCTGTTAAATTTGCTATCTCGGTCACTAATAATACCGACTGGTAGCCCATATAACCTATAAATATGCTCCACAAATATCCTAGCTAATTCTTGAGTTTTAACATCTTCACTAAAAGGAATAAAATGAACCATCTTGGTCAACCGATCCACAATTACCCACACTGAGTTATGCCCCCTCTCAAGCCAAAAGAATTGTCTTTTTAGAAGCACATAAGTCTTTTGAATTTCCGGGTGTCCAACACTCAGACTATCATGACATTCAAAAAGAATTTGGCACCTAATGTCATTATTATCCAGGTTATATACTCTACCCTTGTAGAGCATATAGCCATCTTCAATAATATATTTTTTCCACTTGATTCCTTTATCACCAACTTGGGGTCTGTTGCCATTTCCATGCGACTCCTCAATGAAATCCTCTTGATTAGTTAGATCCCTATTTCTAATTGCTTTCCATATTTTAGAGAAATGAGGATCAAACTCACATTTCCCGTTTAAGGACTCTCAAAAATCATTCTGGAATTGAGTAAAACTCAATTCATTAACAATTGGCATTCAACTAAAAGAGTCTACTACCACATTTAACTTCCCTTTCCTATATGTCTCCCCTTAAGCTGGTCCATCATTGGAACACAATCCTAGCATAATCCTAGACTAATCTCCTATAGAATCCTGGTAAACCTAAGAATATATGTAATTCTTCTAAATTTGTAGGATGTGGCCATTCCAATATGGGCCTTACTTTGTCAAGGACCATAGGAACCTCTTCTTGGGATATTATATGTCCCAAGTATTTCACTTCTTTTGCAAAGAATTCACATTTGGATTCTTTAGCAAAGAGTGAATTATCTCTAAGCAGCTAGAACACTTTTTGCAAATGTTCCAAATGCTTTTTCCTGGTTCTACTACTATAAATAAGGATACCATCTAAAAATACTACAGAAAATTTCCCTAGATATGGCCTTAAGACACTATTCATAAGTGTCATGAAAGTTGCTAGAGCATTTGTTAATCCAAATGGCATTACTTTAAATTGATAATTCCCATACCTTATACAAAATCATGTCTTAGGGACATCGTCTTCCCTAATTCATACTTGGTCATATCCTGATCTTAAATCAATTTTAGTAAAATATTTTGCCCATTGCAATTGATCAAACAGCTCATCAATGTGAGGCATAGGATACTTATTTTTTATGGTGATTTTATTTAGTGCTCGGTAATCTATGCATAAATGCATAGTACCATCCTTTTTCTTTACCAATAAAACTGGTGCAGACCAAGGTGAGCTACTTGGTTGGATTTGGCCCTTCCTAAGATATTCTGTTGACTATCTTTCAACCTCATGTTCCTCCGTTTGACTAAGCCTATATGGGGGTTTACAAACAAGGGTAGATCTAGGAATTAAATCTATTTTATGATCTACTTCTCTCTCATGAGGTAAACCATCAGGTAAATCAGGAAAAAAAACATCTTTAAATTCAAATATTAAGTCATTGAAAGAAGATTTATATTTTTTAACATTATCAAAAACAATATTACTTATTTTCGATGCAGAAGACATAAAATCACCAATAAAAGTAAGTTCACAAAGATATACCTCGCATTCTCCTTGGTGTAGTAGTCATTCCAATTCCATTGAACAAATAAGAGGAGAGTTAGGCACATCATGTTCTCCTTGAATCTGGAAGACTCTACCCTCTTTTTTAAATATAATGGAGTTATTAAGATAACTCCTTTGCAAGCACTACATTTGTTCGGTCGAGATGCATGATTTAGAAATCCAAGGCATCTTGATAACCTTGAATATCCACCTCCACACCATGTATCATGGTGTCCCAAAATTATTTATCACTACCCTTTGCCAAAGAGACCACATATAGTTCAAGAAATTATGTGTTGCACTATCATCGACCATTACTCTTACTCTTTGCCCCTTAATCTTTCCATGCATCCTCATTAAATCATGAGGACCAAAGGTGGGCTGCCACATTGCTGATGATAGACAACACATATGGGTGCTATCCTGACGATAGGCCTCTACCTCAGTCTACTATTAAGTACCATTAAGTGGCAACACTTACACCGCATGTACTTGTTTTTGTGGAGGTCTATTTGGGGCTTTAGCTCCCGCTTGTTTATTTTTAGGGCAATTCCAAGTAGCATGGTCTTTGCCCAAACATTTGAAGCAAAGATTTTCTTGCCTGTGTGAAGATAGTGGGAGAGAGGGAAGGAGTCTCACTTGCGGCTTTCTCAAATACACAATGGGGGAATACACACAAAGGTGGAGGCTGAGAACAGTTTTCCTCTTCTTAAGAACTCTAGTACAAATAAATAGAAGAACCCTATATGTGGGTCTCAAACCAAACTCAACTAACTAAAGTGGCATACTAACTGAGCCAAGAACTAGAGTAGATAAAGATAGCTGTCATCCAGCTATTATTTGTGGGTAGTGTACCAACCGTATCTGCAGCTGACAAGTCGGTGACATGAATGCACAACGGTCACCCTGGCATATCACGAGTGGAGCTCGATATCTCAACACTCCCCCTCAAGCTCAATCCCAATTCCTGCACACCAAGTGGGTCTCTGAATTTGCACAACTTCTTTGCACCAATGCCTTCATGAATATGTCAGCTACCTGATCCTCTGTGCTAACATAAACTAGATCAATGAGACCTAGTAAAACCTTCTCCCGCACATAGTGATAATGCACCTCAATGTGCTTTGTTCTAGCATGATAGACTGGGTTATTTGCCAAGTGTATACTGCTCATGTTGTCATAATAAATGACAACTGGCCCATTTGTAGACTGATGCATATCATAAAGTAGCTTATGCACCCAAGCTACCTCACATGCAGCCATTGCTGCACCCTTGTACTCAGCCTCTGTGCTCAACAAGGCAATTGTAGGCTGTTTCTTACTGCTCCAGGTGACTGCAGCACTCCCAAAAGAGAACACATATCCACTGGTAGATCGTCTATCAGAAATATTACCAGCCCAATCAACATCAGTGTATCCATGCAATTGTATCTGAACCCCAGCCTCATAAAATAGTCCATACTGCAATGTGGACTTCACATACCTGAGTATGCATCTAGCCGCATCCAAGTGCGGTTTCCTTGGAGCCTGCATAAACTGACTTACCAATCCAACAGCATAGCTTAAATCTGGCCTGGTAATAGTCATATAAATCAAACTTCCTACTATGCGTCTGTACATAGTAGGGTCTTCGAAAAGCTCACCTGCATCTGTGCTCAGCTTCACATTCTGCTCCATAGGAACTGAAATAGGCTTATAGCCTATCATACCATATTTGGACAGCATGTCCAATCCATACTGCCTCTGCAAGAGCTGTATTCCACTTGGTGATCTAATCACCTCAATGCCCAAGAAATAACGCAGCTCTCCCAAATCCTTCATCTCAAACTACTGCTTCAATAGCATTTTCACATGAAGGATATCTTCATCACTATCACCTGTGATGATCAAATCATCAACATAAATGACAAGTAGCATAATACCTTTCTCTGTTTTTCTCACATAGAGTGAGAAATCTGCCTTGGAAATCTGAAAGCCAATAGTGACAAGATACTATCCTATCTTGTCAGACCATGCTCTAGGTGCTTGCTTCAAGCCATACAAGGCTTTCTTCAACCTCCAAACAAACTCAGGATGAATAGCATGAACATAACCTGGTGGCTACTCCATAAAGACCTCTTCTTGCAAATCACCATGCAAGAAGGCATTCTTTACATCCATCTGATGTAAATACCATCCCTTTGATGCAACCATAGCAATGACTGCTCTTACAGTTGCCATCCTTGCAACCGGACTGAATGTTTCTTCATAATCAATGCCATATGTCTGTGCATAGCCCTTGACAACTAATCTTGCCTTGTATCTGTTCACAGAACCATCTGCATTGTGCTTGATCTTATTAACCCACTTATAGCTAATTTCATTCTTGTCTTTAGGCAAAGGCACCAATTCCCATGTAGCATTTGCTTCCAAGGCATCCATTTCTTCATCCATGGCTTTCTCCCATTTTTCATTTCCCATGGCTTGCTCAAAAGAAATGGGTTCTGGTTCCTATATCACTTTGACCATATAGGCATAGTGAATGGATGTAAATCCATCATATTTCAGCCCATCCATAGAATACCTAGCTCTGGTAGACCTGCGCAAAATAGGCTCACTTCCAGGTGCTCAAACATCCCTGGTCTTCCTTACTCCAGGTGTAACAACAGAAGGAATACCCAACTCATCATCAATGCTCTGTTCTGAGCCACTGGATTCACCATCCACGTAAGAGTGACCTGAATTCACATCAAACATGGGCTGATCTACCTTCTCTTTTCCTTTTCGTGCTACCTGCATAGCACTATCTACATTGCTTTGAGGAGATTCTCTTGATCTCAATCTGCCTATCCATGGCGAAGTATGTGAACCACTGCTAGAGGACACTGTAGGTCCACTAATATTTTGTGATTGCTGCTATGAATTCTGTGCGGCATTACCATTTTGTGCATCTACATCAATCATCACATTTGTTGGTTTATACCAGCTGCTCATCTCATCAAAAACAACATCTTTGCTCACTATAAACTTACGAGTAGAAGGGTTATAGCATCTATACCATTTCTGCTGCAGAATAACCAATAAAGATGCACTTCTCAGCTTTTGGATCCAACTTGGACATCAACTCATTTGGCACATGAACATAGGCAATGCAACCAAAAATTTTCAAATGAGAAATATCTGGTTTCCTACCAGTATACATCTCCTCTGGCGTCATGCCATGTATTGATGCAGTGGGAGTCCTGTTCATTATGTAAACTGCTGTAGCAACTGCTTCAGCCCACTAATAATCTGGTTATCTTTTTCATTTAGCATGGCCCAAGATACCTCTCTAATATGCCTGTTTTTCCTTTCTGCAAGTCCATTTTGTTGTGGGTATGACTGCATGAATATTGCTGCTTTATGCCATGCTCCTACAGGAACTTTGCAAACTCATTTGAGAGGTACTCTCCCCCTCCATCTAACCTTAGGCATTTTATTTGCAGGCCTGTTTCTTTTTCAACCATAGCTTTAAAAGCTTTGAAGTGCCCAAACACTTCACTTTTCTTTTTCATAAAATACACCCAAACTTTTCTGCTATAGTCATCAATAAAAGTGACAAAATAGTGATAGCCTCCAATAGATGTAGCTTTAGTAGTCCACACATCAGAGTGGATTAATTCCAATGGCTTCTTACTCTCTTGAACATGCCTAGGAAATGGTTTCCTTGCCTGTTTTCCAAATTGACAAGCTTCACAAACCTTATGCATTTCTGCAACCTTGAATTTAGGCAATCCTGCAACAATATTTTGGGCTTGCATTGATTTAAGTCATTGTATATTAACATGACCAATGCGTTTATGCTAGATATCAATATCTACAACTACACCGGTCCCATGTGCAAACATTGTTGCACTCAATTCAGGCATGTCCACATCCAATGTAAACATCCTATCCTTCTTCTTTCCTTTTGCTATGAAGCGACCGTTATTTTCATATCCTCAACAAAGCATCCATGAGGATTAAATCTGACCTGCAAGCCCTGCTCAACCATTTGACCAATAGAAACCAGGTTCTTGGTGATATTCGGGACATGAAATACATCAGACAGGTATTTCTTTTTCCCATCCTGCATAGACAAAGAAATTTTACCAATCTGCACAATAGAATGTGCAGTATCATCACCAGTCTCCACAAATCCTGGTCTTTCCATTTTCCTTGCATCCTGCATCCATTCTGCATGACCTGTCATGTGGTTTGATGCACCTGAGTCAACATACCACACATCATTTCGCTCTTCTGCACTTGTCACAGAATTGGTCATATGTTGCACCATAAATAGATGCTCAGTTCTGTCATCGGCCTGTCTACTAGAAGATGCATAATCGCCTTGCTACAATTTTCCATTCATAATGTCATTCTGCTTTTTGTAGCAGTCCTTAGCCATATGACCCATTTTACCACAGTAGTAGCATTCAACATTGTTGTTTGCATTTTGGCCTCTCTGCCATCCACCATGGCCTCTTTGGCTCCCCCTGCCTCTAGAGTTACCACGTCCTCCTCCATAGGACTGGTTTTCTTGAGTTTGCTGCATCTTCTGATTTCTACCACAGCCTCGAGATCAGGCTCCTCTACCTCTGCCTCTACCTCTTCCAGCATTTGAGTAGAAGACAGTTTCTTTTGAAGTTCCTCCTGAAGAAGATGCACCCCTATTTCTCTGCTCTTCAGAAATTAGAAGAG
This sequence comes from Dipteris shenzhenensis, assembly GCF_047967505.1. Taxonomy (NCBI): domain Eukaryota; kingdom Viridiplantae; phylum Streptophyta; class Polypodiopsida; order Gleicheniales; family Dipteridaceae; genus Dipteris; species Dipteris shenzhenensis. Next base: position 44,366,432 of record NC_141599.1, read on the forward strand.
CAAACAACTCTTCAAAATCAAGAAATTTTTCACGAATGGCAATGGATGTCCAGAACTATGCATAATCCTTTCCTAGACCATTCAAGGTCACAGAAACTAGATCATCATCTTCCACTGGCGACCCAATGGAAGCAAGTGCATCTGCAATTTTCTTCACCTTCATGTGGTAGTCATTGATGCTCATATTTTCTCTCTGCACATTGTGCAACTCCTGCTTGAGCTGCATTTTCCTGGCTTGCATATTTGTGCTGTATATTTTTGCCAAAGTATCCCATGCCTCCTTTGGCATACTTGCATCCTGAATATGCACAATCATAGAATCCGAAATACTAATAGACAGCCAGTACATAACTTTTCTGGCTCTCTCATGCCATCCTTTAAATGCCTGCATTTCCTATTGATTGGGAACATTAGGAAGAACTGGTTCTTCTTCATTTCCTGTAATAAACTCCCAATAGCCTTTTCCCATAAGGAAATTCGTCATTCTAAACTTCCATGCCTGGAAGTTATTCTTCTCAAGCTTTTCAGTGAAAAACTGTGAAAGAGAATCAGACGCCATTATAGAACACTGCAAAAAACATAGCTTTTGCCTCACACGGGCAGATCTGCAAAACTGACAAAAGTGGTATTTGACCATACAGTCACTTCCTAGTGACGATTTTGCATCAACAGCAACAAGCATGATTCTGCAACTCCCAATATCTCTACACATAGGCATACGATGCAATTTCTGTGGTAACTTTTCACCGACCAACAAAGCAGTGGTCGCACAGCAAAAACAGGGCCTTTTTATGAGTGCCTGCGAAGAAATTCCACCTTCAAAACGGACCCCAAAATGGCCTCCTGCAGCTTATACTATCCTCTCACCACACCGTGAAGGGCGTCTCAATCTAAGACAGTGCACTCTTGCACTTCTGGCTGTGCTACCTGCAGAGATTTGCTCCCAAACTCGAAAAAGGAAAGCAACATTGGTCCTCTTACCAGGACACTGCGAACCTAGTTTGCTTTCTTGAGCTCCTTACCACAAACCAAGCTCTGATACCATGTGAAGATAGTGGGAGAGAGGGAAGGACTCTCACTTGCGGCTTTCTCACATACACAATGGGGGAATACACACAAAGGTGGAGGCTGAAAATAGTTTTCCGCTTCTTAGTTGTGAAAGCCAAAAGAACTCTAGTACAAAGAAATAGAAGAACCCTATATGTGGGTCTCAAACCAAAATCAACTAACTAAGGTGGCATACTAACTGAGCCATGAACTAGAGTAGATAAGGATAGCTGTCATCTAGCTATTATTCGTGGGCAGTGTACCAACTGCATCTGTAGCTAACAAGTCAGTGACATAAATGCACAACGGTCACCCTGGCATATCACGAGTGGAGCTCGATATCTCAACAGCTTGGCCCTTTCATAATCCTCTTTCTTCAAGAGAGGATAATTTTGCATTTGAGGTTTCTTAGGTGGTACCTGAGAAACTTCCTTCTTAAAGTGCCCCTTCCTTTTCAAATTGGGAAATTTGTTGAACTTTGGAACAAAACCTGTTTGCTCTGAAGTTCCAACTTTGAATTTCCCCATCGTATCATCGTATATTGTCGAGATATCGAGCTCCACTCGTGATATGCCAGGGTGACCGTTGTGCATTTATGTCACCGACTTGTTAGCTGCAGATGCAGTTGGTACACCGCCTACGAATAATAGCTGGATGATAGCTATCCTTATCTACTCTAGTTCGTGGCTCAATTAGTATGCCACCTTAGTTAGTTGAGTTTGGTTTGAGACCCACATATAGGGTTCTTATATTTCTTTGTACTAGAGTTCCTTTGGCCTTCACAACTAAGAAGAGAAAAACTGTTTTCAGCCTCCACCTTTGTGTGTATTCCCCCATTGTGTATGTGAGAAAGTCACAAGTGAGCTTCCTTCCTTCTCTCCCACTATCTTCACATGGTATCAGAGCCTTGTTCGTGGTAAGGAGCTCAAGAAAGCAAACCAAGTTCATGATGTCCTGGTAAGAGGACGAGTGTTGCTTTGCTTTTTCGAGTTTGGGAGCAAATCTCTCCAGGTAGCACAGCCGGAAAGTGCAAGAGTGCATTGTCTCAGATTGAGATGCCCTTCGCAGTGTGGCGAGAGGGCATTATATGCTACGAGTAAGGGCAAATCCCTTGGTGACTTTGTTTTTCTGATTCAAGGCCATTTCGGGGCCCGTTTTAAAGGCAAAAGTTCTTCGCAGGCACTCAAAAAAAGGCCCTGTTTTTGCTATGCGACCACTGCTCCACAAGTCGGTGAAAAGTTGCTGTAAAAATTGCATCGTATACCTGTGCACAGAGATATTGGGAGTTACAGAATCATCCTTGTTGCCTGTTCATGCAAAATCATCACTAGGAAGTAACTGTGTGGTCAAATACCACTTTCGCCAGTTTTGTAGATTTGCCTGTGTGAGGCAGAAGCTATGTTTTTTGCAGTGACAGAATTTTTTGCAGTCTTTTGTAATGGCGTCTGATTCTCTTTCACAGATTGTCACTGAAAAGCTTGACAAGAACAACTTCCAAGCATGGAAGTTTAGAATGACGAATTTCCTTATGGGAAAAGGCTATTGGGAGTTCATTACAGGAAATGAAGGAGAACCAGTTCTTCCTAATGTTCCCAATCAACAGGAAATGCAGGCATTGAAACGATGGCATGAGAGAGCCAGAAAAGTTATGTATTGGCTGTCTATCAGTATTTCGTATTCTATGATTGTGCATATTCAGGATGCAAGTACGCCAAAGGAGGCATGAGATACTTTGGCAAAAATGTACAACACAAATACGCAAGCCAGGAAACTGCAGCTCAAGCAGAAGTTGCACAATGTACAGAGAGAAAATATGAGCATCAATGACTACCACATGAAGGTGAAGAAAATTGCAGATGCACTTGCTTCCATTAGGTCATCAGTGGAAGATGATGATCTAGTTTCTGTGACCTTGAATGGTCTAAGAAAGGATTATGCATAGTTTCAGACATCCATTGCCGTCCATGAAAAATTTCCTGATTTTGAGTTGTTTGCTCTTCTAATTTCTGAAGAGCAGAGAAATGGTGGTGCATCTTCTTTAGGAGGAACTTCAAAAGAAACTGTCTTCTACTCAAATGCTGGAAGAGGTAGAGGCAGAGATAGAGAAGGCCGATCTGGAGGCCGTGGTAGAAATCAGAATATGCAGCAAACTCAAGAAAACCAGTCCTTTGGAGGAGGACGTGGTAACTCTAGAGGCAGGGGGAGCCAAAGAGGTCGTGGTGGATGGTAGAGAGGCCAAAATGCAAACAGTAATGTTGAATGCTACTATTGTGGTAAAATGGGTCATATGGCTAAAGACTGCTACAAAAGGCAGAATGACATTATGAATGGAAAATTGCAGCAAGGCAATTATGCATCCTCTAGTAGACAGGGTGATGACAGAAATGAGCATTTATTTATGGTGCAACACATGATCAATTCTGTGACAAGTGCAGAAGAAAGCAATGATGTGTGGTATGTTGACTCAGGTGCATCAAACCACATGATAGGTCATGCAGAATGGATGCAGGATGCAAGGAAAATGGAAAAACCAGGATTTGTGGAGATTGGTGATGATACTACACATCCTATTGTGCAGATTGGTAAAATTCCTTTATCTATGTAGGATGGGAAAAAGAAATACTTGTCTGATGTATTTAATGTGCCGAATATCACCAAGAACCTGGTTTCTGTTGGTCAAATGGTTGAGTAGGGCTTGCAGGTCAGATTTAATCCTCATGGATGCTTTGTTGAGGATATGAAAAATAACAGTCGCTTGATAGCAAAAGGAATGAAGAAGGGCAGGATGTTTACGTTGGATGCGGACATGCCTGAATTGAGTGCAGCAATCTTTGCACATGGGACCGGTGTAGTTGCAGATATAGATATCTGGCATAAACGCATTGGTCATGTTAATGTACAGTGACTTAAATCAATGCAGGCACAAAATATTGTTGCAGGATTGCCTAAATTCAAGGTTGCAGAAATGCATAAGGTATGTGAAGCTTGCCAATTTGGAAAACAGGCAAGGAAACCATTTCCTAGGCATGTTCAAGAGAGTAAGAAGCCATTGGAATGAATCCACTCTGATGTATGGATTACTAAAGCTGCATCTATTGGAGGCTGTCATTATTTTGTCACTTTTATTGATGACTACACCAGAAAAGTTTGGGTGTATTTTATGAAAAAGAAAAGTGAAGTGCTTGGGCATTTCAAAGATTTTAAAGCTATGGTTGAAAAAGAAACAGGCTTACAAATAAAATGCCTAAGGTCAGATGGAGGGGGAGAGTACCTCTCAAATGAGTTTGCAAGGTTCTTGCAGGAGCATGGCATAAAGCAGCAATATTCATGCAGTCATACCCCACAGCAAAATGGACTTGCAGAAAGGAAAAATAGGCATATTGGAGAGGTATCTCGGGCCATGGTAAATGAAAAATGCCTACCAGATTATTATTGGGCTGAAGAAGTTACTACAGCAGTTTACATAATGAACAGGACTCCCACTGCACCAATACATCGCATGACGCCAAAGGAGATGTATACTGGTAGAAAACCAGATATTTCTCATTTGAAAATTTTTGGTTACATTGCCTATGTTCATGTGCCAGATGAGTTGAGGTCCAAGTTGGATCCAAAAGCTGAGAAGTGCATCTTTATTGGTTATTCTCTGCAGCAGAAAGGGTATAGATGCTATAACCCTTCTACTCGTAAGTTTATAGTGAGCAAAGATATTGTTTTTTATGAGATGAGCAGCTGGTATAAACCAGTAAATGTGATGATTGATGTAGATGCACAAAATGGTAATGCTATACGGAATTCGCAGCAGCAATCACAAAATATTAGTGGACCTACAGTGTCCTCTAGTAGTGGTTCTCATACTTCGCCATGGACAGGTAGATTTAGATCAGGAGAATCTCCTCAAAGCAATGCAGATAGTGGTATGCAGGTATCACGAAAAGGAAAAGAGAAGCTAGATCAACACATGTTTGATGTGAATGTAGGTCACTCTTATGTGGATGGTGAATCCAGTGGCTCAGAACAGAGCATTGATGATGAGTTGGGTATTCCTTCTATTGTTACACCTGGAGTAAGGAAGACCAGGGATGTTTTGAGAGCACCTGGTAGTGAGCCTATTTTGCACAAGTCTACCAGAGTCAAGTATCCTGTGGATAGGCTGAAATATTATGGATTTACAGCCATTCACTATGCCTATATGGTCAAAGTGATACAGGAACCAGAACCCACTTCTTTTGAGCAAGCCATGGGAAAAGAAAAATGGAAGAAAGCCATGGATGAAGAAATGGATGCCTTGGAAGCAAATGCTACATGGGAATTGGTGCCTTTGCCTAAAGACAAGAATGCAATTGGCTGTAAGTGGGTTTATAAGGTGAAGCACACTGCAGATGGTTCTGTGAACAGATACAAGGCAAGATAAGTTGTCAAGGGGTATGCACAGACATATGGCATTGATTATGAAGAAACATTCAGTCCAGTTGCAAGGATGGCAACCGTAAGAGCAGTCATTGCTATGGCTGCATCAAAAAGATGGTCTTTACATCAGATGGATGTAAAGAATGCCTTCTTTCATGGTGATTTGCAAGAAGAGGTCTTTATGGAGCAGCCACCAAGTTATGTTCATGCTGTTCATCCTGAGTTTGTTTGCAGGTTGAAGAAATCCTTGTATGACTTCAAGCAAGCACCTAGAGCATGGTCTGACAAAATAGGACAGTACCTTGTCAATATTGGCTTTCAGATTTCCAAGGTAGATTTCTCACTTTATGTGAGAAAAACAGAGAAAGGTATTACGCTGCTTGTCATTTATGTTGATGATTTGATCATCACAGGTGATAGTGATGTAGATATCCTTCATGTAAAAATGCTATTGAAGCAGAAGTTTGAGATGAAGGATTTGGGAGAGCTGCGTTATTTCTTGGGCATTGAGGTGATTAGATCACCAAGTGGGATACACCTCTTGCAGAGGCAGTATGGATTGGACATGCTATCCAAATATGGGATAACAAGCTGTAAGCCTATTTTAGTTCCTTTGGAGCAGAATGTGAAGCTGAGCGCAAATGCACGTGAGCTTCTGGAAGACCCTACTATGTACAGACGCATAGTAGGAAGTTTGATTTATATGATTATTACTAGGCCAGATTTGAGCTATGCTGTTGGATTGGTAAGTTAGTTTACGCAGGCTCCAAGAAAACTGCATTTGGATGCAGCTAGATCCATACTTAAGTAGGTGAAGTCCACATTGCAGTATGGACTATTTTATGAGGCTAGGGTTCAGATACAGTTGCATGGATACACTAATGCTGATTGGGCTGGTAGTATTTCTGATAGACAATCTACCAGCGGATATGTGTTCTCTTTTGGGAGTGCTACAGTCACTTGGAGCAGCAAGAAACAGCCTACAGTTGCCTTGTCAAGCACAGAGGCTGAGTACAGGGGTGCAACAATGGTTGCATGCGAGGTACCTTGGTTGCATAAGCTACTTTATGATATGCATCAGTCTACAGATGGGCCAGTTGTCATTTATTGTGACAACATGAGCAGTATACACTTGGCAAATAACCCAGTCTATCATGCTAGAACAAAGCACATTGAGGTGCATTATCACTATGTGCGGGAGAAGGTTTTACTAGGTCTTATTGATCTAGTTTATGTTAGCACAGAGGATCAGGTAGCTGACATATTCATGAAGGCATTGGGCGCAAAGAAGCTACGCAAGTTCAGAGACCTGCTTGGTGTGCAGGAATCGGGATTAAGCTCGAGGGGGAGTGTTGAGATATCGAGCTCCACTCGCGATATGTCAGGGTGACTGTTGTGCATTTATGTCACCGACTTGTTAGCTGCAGATGCAGTCGGTATACCGCCCATGAATAATAGTTGGATGACAGCTATCCTTATCTACTCTAGTTTGTGGCTCAGTTAGTATGCCACCTTAGCTGTTTTCAGCCTCCACCTTTGTGTGTATTCCCCCATTGTGTATGTGAGAAAGTCACAAGTGAGCTTCCTTCCTTCTCTCCCACTATCTTCACATATATTTGGGCATGCTTAATAGCTTCCTCAAAGTTTTAGGAGAATTTCTTTTCACCTCAACCTTGTAAGTGTCTTTAAGACCTCTCATGAAACCCCTTATCTTTTGGAATTCATCAATTCCCTTCAGCGTAAGGACTGCCTCACTATAGTTTGCTATGTACTAGACTAGAGTGTTTTTACCCATTGTGCAATTGTCCCAAGCCTCCCACACTCCTTCTGATTCATTTTCTAGTAAAAACTCTTTTAGGAAGGCTTGTTCAAACTCAATCCAATACCTAGTAATTCTATCATTTTTCTTGAGGCTCATCCACCATTTATAGGCTTTATTTCCAAGGGAAAGACTTGCTTCCATGACTTTATTTTTAGGAGGAGTATTCCTGAGTTCATGGAAGTCTTGCCACCTTTGCAAGAACATATTAATCGCATCTTTATTACACTCTTCTTCTTCCCCATTGAAAATTTGTGGTTTCAAGTCGTTAAGGATATTAGAGGTTTATCTAAGTCAAGAGGTGGACCTCTCAACTTGATTAGGAGGAATTAGTGATTTTTTGTAATAGATACCGATTGAGAATTAGCTATCTTAGTTATGGCTTCAACTAGGGTTTTCAATGTATCACTGGTGACTCCTAGCTATGTTTCTATATTTTGTGTTCGAGTTTCAAGTTTAGTGAATTCCGTAAATGGAATTCCATAATCACCGTAGTCTATATCCTCCATTTCCACATTATCCTCTTGAGTTTCAATTTGTACCTCCTCATGTGTTTCCTCTCCACCTATCACTTTTCCTTTTGTAGCCCTTTCCTCGACCTCCCTAATCATATCATCCCTTTCTAGAGTTATCATTTTAAAGACGTGTATTTTTCTAGAAATTATAAAGCAAAGTGCTTTATGTCAAAAAGAAAAATGCGATGCCCACTTCCCTGGTATTTGTTCGAGGCCTTGGATTCGTTTTTGAAATTGACATGTCCTTTACTTTGCAAGCGATCTTCACTTTGGACTCCGCTTTTACACTTTCTTCTATCTTGAACTCCTTGTTTTGAAATCTCAAACTCCTCAAACCAATCTCCAATCTTCCTCTTTGAGGATGGCAAGGTTAGGAAAATTGGAAAGAACAAGGGGGTAAAAAAGAGTTTTAGAACCTTAGGAAGAAGAGGGGAAAAAAAGGTATTGATGAGTTGGCTTTTTTCTAAGGTCTTAGAAACCTTAGATGACATGGCTTCCGTCTATGTTTTGCAAGTTGACGGGACTATTTGTATGATGATCTTATCAAACAAATGCACAATTATTTGTGGAACAATTTCCAATCTCTAAGACTTTGTAGGCTAGTAGGCTGCGCAGCTGCAGCAGAGTTGATAGCCTGAGGTTGCCTAACATTCATAATCTCGCACGACTCACAATAAATATAATGCCCGCACATCAGCCACAGCTCCCGCATGACAGCACTCCCTCTACGCAAGAAATGACACAATCTATTCCAATCTCACTTGGGCCTTGAGTCTTGACTCATCCTAAGATGTGCTTCGCAAAGCGTGCGGCCACCTTGAGCGTGAAACTTAGAAGTACTATGAATTTTTCAAACGTAATGCCTCGCCGCCTTACATTAATGTCTTGCTGACAGCTGCCTATGCTACCTCGTAGTACTAAGTAGAACTAAGTAGCTCTCTTTATAGCTTCCCACCTCAATGTCAACCATAACTCGAATTAATGCCAAGAATCACAAAAACTCTCTGTGCGTGTGATCCCTTCCTCATCATGGCTTTGACACCAGTGTTACATTACCTCAAACATAGAGGGCCTTTTCTCTGCTAATCCTCCCACCCACGGATTCTACTCAAGAGCTCGTTGTGAGTTGTGAGGTTCTCTACCCAAAACGTCCTTTTCTTTTTAGCTCCCTCTAGAATCCTTCCTCCTAGCCCAGTACATGCCACGTGGATTTCTAGATGCCAAGTGTCCTTCTAGAAGACCTTAGTCTTTACCCCTTCTCGGCATCCCTCTCTAATGCTAGGCCCCACTTATGCCTAGCCACACTTAATTACATCCACCGTTGCAGTGTCAAGCCCTCTTGGTTTCCTGCCTCACCATAATCACATCGCATGGCTCCAAGATTATGGTTGACAAAACAAATAGGGTCTTATTAATGACAACAATGATACGTTTAGAGACAGAGGACTTGTCATTACAATGTGGCTTGAATTTTAAAATGGTAACAAGCTTGAGGTGGTTTTATTGCTCTTTTCTTTTTCTTATGGCTCACACAAAAGTCCCATGGTTTCCATAATTAATCATATTCGTTGAGACATCTATAGATACATATCTCAAATTAGGTGATGCCATTTTCATAAGATCATAGTGGAGTCTCAATTTTGTAGGTCCAAACCTTGGATCTTTTTGTTCCTTGATTTCTTGGGACTACATGGTTGACTACCATAATTCTCAGCAGCTAACGGTATCATATGTTTGAGCCAGCCGATGACAAAGTTCAGCCATTGCATATGGTACTAAAGAGGTTTCAACTCTTGGACTTCTTGGTTAAGTTGGCTAGATTCCTCAATAAGGTCGATATCCATGTCAAAGTAGACACCTAAAAATTCCAAGATTGCATAATCTAAATCCTCATTTCATCCTCATTATCTCTTAGCACTCCCTTCTCTTCCTATTTGCTTGCATAATTTTTTCCTTAGGGCTAGCCTTAACTATTTAGCTCCCCTTATTTTGCCTTACAATAGCATCATTTTCCCTTATAGATCCCTTAATTGTCTTGCCCTATAATGACTATTTTGATGTCTCTATGCCTCGTAGTGACCAATGCAGTTTGTGGCTACCAAAAGCATAGATGTATCCTCTTTCTTCTTTGTAAATGGGATAGTGGTTGATTGAGGCCTAGTAGTATCCAAATACGTATATGGAGTACTTTATTAAGGATGCACTACCTCCCTCTAGACCTTCAAGTTTATCTATATGGATATCCAAAAATGCTTTTCAATTCAATGATAAGATCATGCATGCTGAACAGCTCTTTGTTAATTGGTATGAATGCTATGTCCTTACTAACTAATCACTATTTGTTGTGGCTCAAGCTAAGTTTCTTTTGTACCAAGAATACCATAACTACAATGACTAGGTATCTCAACTTCAAGCATAACTTGAAGAGCACATCCAAGAGGCAGGGAGATGCTCCAACTCAAAAGTGGACATGTAAGCTCAACTCATCCCTTCACTCTTTCTAGTAAAAGCAGAACCTATAGACTAGAGCATCTCCACTAGCTATTGTTTCCCTGCTACTGATCTTCTATGCACAGGCCTAGTATAGTAGTGATTATTGTGCTACTTTGATGGGATACCCAAATAGCAACTCTTTTTTGGATCACACTGTTAACTGCACACACTGTCTCTTTCTTGGTTAGCCAAGGAGTCAACTTGGGATCATAGTATAAGGCATAGTCTACTCTTATCAACTACATCAACTCTTAAGCATATCTTATGAGAGTGCTCTCAACGGAAGCAAGAATGGAAGAAGGAGAGAGAGAGAGAGAGAGAGAGAGAGAGAGAGAGAGCCACACAAGTTTTGGTGGGTGCAGAACCACCCTAATCTTCTTTTTCATTCATTTATATATGTGTTTGAGTATTGTACATAACCGAGGTAAAGGGACAGTGACCTTTAACCCCCACAACCTCCCACTTAAAGGACAATGTGCCTTTAAGGGAGAACAACCAGTGAGCATACTATCCAATGCCCATCAATACACGACAATACTCAAACCGCTGACTAGGTAGACTCTTCGTCAGCATATCTACAGGGTTATCATCTGTATGAACCTTGACAAGCTCTATGCGCTTGTCCTCAAGTACCTCCCTGATGAAATGGTACCTGATCTCAATGTGTTTGGTCTTTGCATGAAAGACCGGATTCCATGCTAACTAAATATGCTAACTAAATAGCACTCATGGAATCACTATGCAATGTCGGTACACCTGTATGAATCCCCAAATCTCCCACTAGCCGATCAAGCCATATAGCCTCCTTGCAACCCTTTGTGGCTACAACATACTCAGCCTCTGTGGTAGACAAAGCAACGTACTTTTGTGCATGAGACATCCATGACACTGCACCACCTACAAAGGTGAACACATAACTAGAAGTGGATCTCCTACTATCCACATGCCATGCATAGTCTGAATTTGTGTACCCAAGTACATGCATGTCTCCTCTACCAAAGTAGATGCACATCTCCTTGGTACCCTTCATGTGCCTCATGATGCACTTAACTGCCTCCCAATGCCTCTTTCCTAGATTAGCCATATACCGACTAACAACTTCCACTGCAAATGCAATGTCTGCTCTAGTAGCTATCATAGCATACATAAGACTCCCAACTGCTGATGCAAAAGGAACCTTGGCCATCATGGCCCTCTCCTCATCTGATTTGGGAGTATCTGTATGACTCAGTTTCACATATGGAGGCAATGGAGTACTCACTGCCTTCCCCCCCTCCATATTGAAATGATGTAATACTTTTGTAACATACTCTTTTTGTGAAAGCCAAAGGAGTTTCCTACTCCGATCATGCATGATGCGCATACCAAGAATATGACCTGCAAATCCCAAATCCTTCATATCAAAGGCCTCATGCAACTTGGCCTTTAATGCATCTAGCTCATAAGTATTCTTGCTAGCCAATAGCATATCATCCACATATAGTGCCAAGATTATCAGGCTATTATTTTTAGCCCTTTTAGTGTAGAGGCAGTGATCAATTTCACTCCTTCTAAAACCCTGGGACTAAATGAAAGCATCAAACTTCTGATACCATTCTCTAGGCGCTTGCTTAAGACCATAGAGACTCTTCTTTAGCTTGCAAACTAAATGCTCTTTGCCCTTTTCTTCAAAGCCTTCCGACTGCATCATGTAAATTCCCTCATGCAAATCCCCATGCAAGAAAGCTGTCTTGACATCCATCTGCATAAGCTCCATATCTTCTGATGCCACTAGTCCAAGCATGCATCTAAGTGTGGTCATCTTCACAACCGGAGAGAATATCTCATCAAAGTCCACACCCTTCTCTTGCTTGAACCCTTTAGCGACCAAACGGGCCTTGTACCTAGGCACATCATCACCTGTGACCTTCATTTTGTAGACCCATTTACATGGCAATGCTTTCTTTCCATGTGGCAAAGAAACCAAGTCCCAAGTCTTATTCTTCATAAGTGAACTCATCTCTGATTGCATAGCATACTCCCACTTGCATTGATCCTCACGCATCATAGCCTCTTTGTAGCAAGAAGGCTCCCCGCAATCAGTAAGCATCACATAGTCTACCCCTGGAATAAACTTAACAAGTAGTCTAGACACTCTAGAAGATCTTCTCAAGGGCATTTCAGCTTGCCGTCCCACCTGCATATCAGCCACATTTGGCTCATCATTTCCACCAATAGATGATCCATCATCTACCCTTGATTGTATACCTGTGGGAGTACTTGGTGGTACCATTTCTTGCACATTTGGTGCATGGACAGCTTGCTGTCTATCAACATATGCAGGTGGATTCACATCCTAGAAAGTGATTCTCCTCATTTCCACATCCCTCATGGGTGCCTTATGCATCTTCTTCTCATTGAAGACCACATCATGGCTGCGTATGATCTTCTTTACTTCTGGATCCCAGAGACGATAGCCCATCTCTCCACTTTCACCATAACCCAGAAAGATGCATTTCCTAGACTTAGGATCTAGCTTCTTTTAAAGCTCTTTTAGCACATGTGCATATTCCTCACACCCAAATATACACAAATGAGGGTAAGAGGGCTTCTTGCCACTCCATGCCTTTTCAAGAATACCACCATCCAAACTCTTACTAGGTGATCTATTGATCACATGCACTGCAGTCTTCATTGCCTCAGCCCAAAAACCACCAGAAAGACTTGCATTGGAAAGCATGCATTGCAACCTTTCTTGAATGGTACGGTTCATCTTTTCTGCAACTGGATTTTGCTCTGGAGTACGATGGGATGTGAGCTCCCTCTTAATCCCACGTGTATCACAGAAATGCTGAAAGTCATGAGAGAGATACTCTCCACCATTGTCAGTCCATAGGCATTTAAGCGTTCTACCTGACTGATTCTCAACCAAGGCCAGCCATTTTTGAAATACCTGGAACACATCACTCTTTCGAGCTATAGCATAAGCCCACACTTTTCTAGTTGCATCATCAATGAATGTCACATAGTATTCAGTCCCGCCTAATGACCGTGTAGGCATGGGACCACATACGTCTGAATGCACCAAATCAAGCTTTTCAAACTCTTTCTTTCCCCTTGTTTTATGGTCTGATTTAGTCTACTTCCCATAGAGACAGTGCTCACAAAATTCAAAATCAGAGAAACTCAAATGCGGTACATAACCCAAACGGCATAAGAGTTTCATTCCATTCTAGCTCATGTGCCCCAACCTGCAATGCCACAAAGAAGTGCTTGGCTGCTCGGTTATTACAACAACATGATCAAATACCCCTGATACATGTAAGGGATACAAAGTCCCACACTTGGCACCCCTGGCCAAAAGCATAGAGCCCTTCTGAATTGTCCAAGTTTGAAAGCCAAAAGTGGTGTGAAAACCAGCATCATCTAGCTGACCCACTGAAATAAGACTCTTGGTCAACTTAGGCACATGTCTCACATGTTTCAAAACAAATGCAGACCCATTTGCAAAAGAAAACTTTATGTCACCTGCTCCCACTATGTCACATGCATAGTCATTTCCAAGATGCACACAACCTGTCTTTCCACTGTCATAAGTGGAGAACCATTCCATATGGGGAGTAACATGGAATGCAGCACCAGAATCCAAAATCCAATCCTGGGAATATGCATCATCTGAAGTGGTAAGCAACTCTGCAGATAAACTAGACATGAAGAGAACATCATTGTCACTATCATGTGTGACTGCATTGATCTCCTTGATCTTCACTTTTCCTTTGTCCTCACTTGGACTCTCTTCCTTTTGATTTGCACCCCAATTTGCATTCTTTTTCTTATCCTTTTGCTCTCTTTTTAGCTTTGTAGCAATCCTTTTTCATATGGCCCTTCTTGCCACAGTGGTAACACTCAATGTTCCATGCCCTGGATTTGCTACGAGACTTCCCTCTTTCTTGGGACTTCCCCCTGAACTATGATCTGCCCCTTTGCACATTTAAGGCTGCATCCTACTTGTTGCTATCCATAGACTTCCGTCTAATCTCCTCGACCAACAAGCTACCCACAACATCATCAAATTTCAGTACTCCACCAGGTGCAGAGTTACTGACAGCTATATGGAAGGTATCCCATGAGGATGGCAATGAACATAAGAGAAATATTGCCTTAGTCTCCACATCAAAATTCATCTTCTGAGCCTAAAGCTCGCTGAAAATAATATTGAATTCATTCAAGTGTGAATCAATGGAGACCCCTTCCTTCATCTGTAGCTCAAAAAACCTCTTCATGAGGTAAACTTTATTAGAGGCATTTCCTTCTCATAAGTGGCACATAGTTTCTTCCACAAATCTTCCGTAGTCTGCTCATTTACTACTGTGAAATAAACTGACTCTGCAAGGTGAAGTCTAATAGTAGACTTTACTAATGCATCCAACTCATTCCAATCATCCTCAGACATATTTGCAGGCTTAGCTTCAATCCCTGCCAAGGGTTTAATCTGCTTCTTTTGAATAAGCACATCCCTTATTTGTTCTTTCCACAAAGAAAAGTTTGTCCCATCAAACTTTTTAATGCTGAAAAACTCCTTTTCAGACATGGAAGAGGATGCCATGATGCAAATGAAACAAAATTCCAAATGCTAGTGCCTACAAGAGAGAATCACACCAAATACCAGGTGCACCCAAATGTGTATGCCACAATAGAGTGAAATATCACCAAAACTCAAAGCTCAAAGCATCAAAAGATGCATCTAACTCATGTGCATATACTATGCATCCATATGAGCAAATCTGGCCCAAAAGAAAATGCCAACTGCAATGGCAATCCAAAATGCCAATAAGTGCCAAATGACTCAAGCATAAACACCGTCCACTGGCATATGCATTAATAATATCTCATCCAAGAGAGCATAGCACTATCAGTGCATCACTTGCAATGTGTCAAAGCTGTCCCTCAACATAAAATAGCATCCATGTGCAAAGCGTCCATAAAAATAGCATCCCACAAGGCAATTTAGGCATATCAGTGCATCCAATAAGGACCGCAATGCATCCAAATGGCCTATAAATCATCCACTACAACCCAATGCATACCACAAATGAGCGCACACTGCTCAAACTGCAACCAGAGTGATCTGCATAAGGTATGCTCAAGAAATCATAGTCCCATGGTAATGACCGCTACTGAAAATAGAACCTGAGATGCCTCAAAACATGGGCGCCATTGCATAATCGGACTCAGCAAGAAAATCTGCAAATGTCTCTCTTCTGCCAGAACTCCAAAATCCCAATCGATGAGTGAGAAATG
This sequence comes from Dipteris shenzhenensis, assembly GCF_047967505.1. NCBI lineage: Eukaryota > Viridiplantae > Streptophyta > Polypodiopsida > Gleicheniales > Dipteridaceae > Dipteris > Dipteris shenzhenensis. The sequence goes on from NC_141599.1 coordinate 44,381,996, forward strand.
GGAGTCAACACTTATCCACTGCCATGTGGCATAAATCTAAGGTTTCAAAACCTTAGAATGAAAAATGCATAATAGAGAGACGAAATTGAATACAGAGAGATCTATAACTCTGAAAATCCTCCACCGAATTACGCAAGAACTGACAGGTAGGGGTTTTTGGGCATCCGAAACGCAATGGGATAGACGGTTTTGGAAACCATTGTCTCAATCACTGGGTCCAACACACAGACTAAAAAACGTTTTTGGAAACAGAGCTATTTGTAAACTCCACCGGAGTGCGAATGATGAGCAACATAGAAGTTTTAGGACCTCCTAAGTCCACCGGAATTGACAGATCTGCAAATGGTTGCTCCAAACTTGAGTTCCAATACCCGGGCAAAAAACGCAGAAACTGACACAGTGAGTCAAAAATCCAATGAAATGATCCCAGATTCAAGAATGAAGGTGTTTCCAAGCTCTTGAAGTGACGTGGATACCAAAAGCAAGCAATAGTTGCCTCTACAAGTCAATACGGAGTCTCTGTCATCGAACGAAACAAGGAAAAGCTCAAAAAATGACTTTTTCTTTGAAAACTCTTAAAAAGCTCTCAAAACCACTTCGCAAAACCAAAGTGACTTTTCCAAAGGTTCCTCCAAGGTCTCTACACACTCGGATGCAAGTAAAGTCACCCACAAAGCTTCCCACAAAGCTTC